>NC_054705.1:17293206-17324794 GCF_016097555.1 Gigantopelta aegis
CAAAGAGAACTCTTACTTCATCCATTAAAACCATGAGCTCCAAACAAAAAGCTGAAACAATGGCAGTTATTAAAAATCAAACCATGGCAGGTGCAGACCCATCTGGAGTTCAGCCATTCATTAGAGGGAAACTGCTTGATGTCATGGTGTACAAGGGTCACATCACTCAGCTGTCAGTGGATGCTATTGTAAATGCTGCTAATGGTAGGCTAGCTCATGGGGCAGGAGTAGCAAGAGCTATAGCTGATGCAGCTGGTGATGACTTGCTCAAGGAAGGAAACAAGTATATTCGAGAGCATGGTATAATCGGTGTGACTGGTGTTGCAGATACCACAGCTGGAAGACTACCCTGCAAGATGGTGCTTCATGCTGTTGGACCAGCCATGTATGATTATAAGGACGAGACACAGTGTCTGGAAGATCTCTGTAAGACCATCCTGAGATGTCTGTGTGAGGCGAGAAACCTGAATATGTCATCTGTTGCTATTCCATCTATCAGTTCAGGTAAATACATTATTTCTGTGAAATGGGAGTTGGATATAGCAATGTGGTTATACCTAAGTTGCAAGATTAAAGTCCTGTGGTATCACCATTGGGTTTTATCCCCCCCTCCCCCCCCCCATTCAAGCCAGTGCTTCATGACTGGTATATCAAAGAGCTATAGTATATATGATGTCCTATTTGTGGGAAGGAAGGAAAGGAAATGTTTTATTTAACAAGGTACTCAACACATTTTATTTACGGTTATATGTTTTCGTATTCTGTACCATATGAGAAAAATACAGAAAGAAAAAAAGAAAGAAATGTTTTATTTAACGACGCACTCAACACATTTTATTTACGGTTATATGGCGTCAGACATATTGTTAAGGACCACACAGATATTGAGAGAGAAAACCCGCTGTTACCACTTAATAGGCTACTCTTTTCGATTAGCAGCAAGGGATCTTTTATATGCACCATCCTACAGATAGGATAGTACATACCACGGCCTTTGTTACACCAGTTGTGGGGCACTGGCTGGAACGAGAAATAGCCCAATGGGTCCACCGATGGGGATCGATCCTAGACCGACCGCACATCGAGCGAACGCTTTACCACTGGGCAACGTCCCACCCCTATTTGTGGGAAGGTGCATGTTATAGACCACTAACTTGGCAAAAGTTTGAATTAATATTTTTCGTCTGCAGGTTTTAAATCCAACAATTACAGTGTGATTATAAACTATTTGATGGGGGTTTTTTTTCAGTTTTTATTCTACACTTGATGTAACCTGTGCTACATTCTGGAAAGTTTAAATGGAATGTATTGGGCTTTCTCCAAAAAATATGTCCACCATTATATAAACTGACGATCAAAAGAAAGTATACCAATTATTTTTATTATAAATAAACACAATACACATTCATGGAAGGTTAGATAGATTCCAGTATTGTTCATTATAATGCAATCAATGACGAATAGTCACACATTGCTGCATTTGGGCGATGCCGCACGTGCAAAATTAGTTTATTCATCAATAGTCTTATTCAACTTACTGTACTAGCATAACAACAATGCTATACAACCTGAGTCATCTCCTCCACTGCAGAATTGTCTTCCCTTGCCGGATGTATATCTGCGCATGGGCAGACCATCGTTCTCAATTCTGCAGTCCTCCTGCCTCGTTCCCCTGCCACAGCCTGGTAACACTCGTAAGCACCGTTCCGGTGCTGCTGTGTTTCACCCGCCTTCCTCCAAGAAACCAGCTTTTCTTGAGGGGGGTCAGAATCCTAAGGTTTCTGCTCCTACTTGGCAATCTGGGACGGCGCCACCCCCTGTCAAACAGAATCGTGCTCGTCTGAGGGCAGCACGTTTTCGGGCCACCGCTAAGGGCACGGCACCTAAGAGTGGTAAGCCGCCGGGGTGAGGGTGTTGCGAAGACCAGCAACTGTTAACGGAGGTGCTGTTAGCAGACGTTCCCGTGGGCGGCAGGTTACGTCATTTTCTGCCACAATGGCGTCTCCTGCCAGACCTGGACCCATGGGCTCTGTCGGTCGTCAAGGAGGGATATCGGATTCCCTTTTCTTCGGCTCCCCCTCTCACTTCTTCTCCCCAGATGCCTCCGATGCCGACAGGCGGGTTCTGGTGGAAACGATGATTGCCAAGTTTCTCGGCAAGGGTGCCATCCACCAGGTGGATTTGGACTCCCGGGGGTTTTACTCCCATTTGTTCTTTGCCCAAAAGAAAAATGGCGAGTGGAGACCGATTCTCAACCTCAAGCCGCTGAATGCATTCGTGGTCGTTCCTTCCATGAAAATAGAGACGGTGCAGTCTGTCCGGACTTTACTCCAGGTTGGGGAGTGGGCGGTGTCAATCGACCTGAAAGATGCCTACCTGCATGTTCCGATTCATTGGGATTTTTGGAAGTTCCTGCGCTTCCTATTCGACGGCAAAGCTTACGAGTTTCGAGTGCTGCCGTTTGGATTGGCCACAAGTCCTCATGCCTTTACTCGTGTAGTCAAGGCTGTGGTAGGCCGTGTACATTTGTTGGGCATTCACATGCACAACTACCTAGACAACTGGTTGATTCCAGCTTCGTCTCAGCAGGCATGTCTGACGGGCGTGAGTCTGGTCATCGACATGATACTTCACTTGGGATTTATTCCCAATTGGGTGAAGTCGGAGCTGGTGCCAGCTCAGGTTTTCACGTATCTCGGAGTTGTCTTCAACCTTGTGGAGGCATCCGTTCGACCGACGGATGCACGCCTCCACAATTTCACGGCGCTGGCTCAGCATCTTTCTCGGGAGCAGCGCATTTCGGTGGGCACGCTGCACGGGTTGTTAGGACATCTCGAGTCGTTGGCTGCATTGAATGTGCGGTTCAGACGATTCAAGAGACCTCTCCAGTGGCATCTCTCACGTGTGTGGGACGGCTGCTGTTGGGATACGTTGATTCCAGTGGGGCCTTGGTTCGTGCAGATGATCCAAGAGTGTCTGGTCGACAAGTGCTTGTCCCAGGTCATTCCCTTACACCCTCTTGCTCCGGAGTTGGTCCTGTTCACTGATGCTTCCCTAGAGAGGTATGGTGCGCATCTTGGGGATCAACATCTGTCAGGTGTGTGGAGTGCCTTCGAAAGGAGCCTCCATATCAATCTGCTGGAGATGGAAGCCGTTCGCCGGGCTTGCCTCCAGTTTCGGAGCATTATTCGACATCGTCAAATTTTGTTGAGGTGCAACAACACAGCAGTCGTCACATACCTCAATCGTTGGGGTGGCACCAAGTCCGAGTCACTGAGTCGCAGGGCCTTGGAGATCCAGGAATTGTGCCATCAGTGGGGGATTGTGTTGACGGCAAAACACATTCCCTCTTCAGTCAACGTCTTGGCGAACGCCTTGAGTCGTCGTTCACCTGTCCAAACAGAGTGGATGTTCCACAAGGTGGTTGCGGGCAGGATTCTGCGTTTGTGGGGGAGTCCACAAGTGGATATGTTCGCGACCAGGCTGAACTACCAGTTACCGGTGTTTGTGTCACCGGTTCCCAATACTCTGGCTCTGGAGTACGATGCATTGAGCATGGACTGGACAGGGTTGGATCTGTATGCCTTCCCGCCCCCAGTCTTACTCAGCAAGGTTCTGGCCAAGGTCAGAATGCAACCATGTCGAGTGACGCTCGTGGCGCCGGGTTGGGCAGCCCAACCATGGTTTCCTCAGCTTCTGTCTCTGTTAGTGCAGGAGCCGGTGCACTTGCCACCCCTTCCGGATCTGCTCAGCCAGCGGCTGCAGCAGCCGGTGTGGCACCCGAAGCCGGAGGTCTTCCGGCTTCACGCGTGGAGGTTGTCGAGTTTTCCCTGCGAGGCAGAGGCTTTTCGGAACGAATTGCTGAACTCGTCTCCTCTTCGAAGCGCCGGTCAACTGAGCGAGTTTACCAATGCCACTGGAGTGCTTGGGTTCGTTGGGCAGGTGAACGGGATTTCGATCCCTTATCACCTACTGTCAGTGACTTAGCTGAATACTTTCTGGCCTTGGTCCAGGAAAGGAAGCTTAACGTTCAGACAGTCAAAAGTCATCGTTCTTCCATCTTCACTACTCTCAGGCAGTGTGGTCGGACAGACTTTTCCACGAATCTCGTATTGCATGATTTACTCAAATCTTTGCAGTCCACGGTTGAGAGGCCTTCCATTTTGCCAAAATGGGATGTCTTTCTGGTTCTTCATGTGCTCAAGGGTCTGCCTTATGAGCCATTGCGGTTTGCCACTCTTCGACTTTTGACTTGGAAGACGCTTTTCCTAGTCTCTCTTGCGGTTTGTCGCCGTATTAGTGAGATTCATGCTTTCTTGCATGATTTGGTCGATTATAACCCTGATGGGTCGGTTACATTGCGGACTGATCCCATCTTTGTGGCTAAGAACCAGGCGCCAGGAGAGGAGTTTCCTCTGGCAATCATTCAAAGTTTGTCTCATACATTGCCTTCTGATAATTCTGATTCTCCTTTGTCTGGTCAGGGCATTAAAGTATTATCTGCATCGTACTACACTTCTTCGTGGTGGGAAGAAGAGGCTGTTTATTTCTTACACTAAACAGCCGGGAGATATTACTAAGAATGCTTGGTCTCGATGGATTGCTGCAACCATCAAGCTGGCGTATGAGACGGCAGGAGATCATGTTCTGCGGAACTTCTCAGTTCGGCCTCATGAGATTCGATCGATCTCAGCTTCCCTGAATTTTTGGGACATGGCAGTTGGTCCCGATGGTACTAGACGTATCCAGTTGGTGATGGCTGGTCAGCAGGTTGTTTCTGTATGACGAGCCACGAGACGAGGGAGACCTCTATTCCGGTAGGCAGCTCGTACAGGTCGTGTCGGGATAGTTGAGCCACCTTTTTGGGGAAAGGGTGTGGTTGCTATCTGGGGCAGTCTAGTGGTTTCCTTTCACTTGTGAGATGGTTTTGCCTCAGCGGGGGGTGAAAGATGTTTATCAATTCGGGTATTGATAATTAATAGTTACTTAATGTATTCTGTTTCTGTGAATATTTAATAAAATCAATGGGTTGTACAATATTTTGGAAGTAAGCAAATTAATACATACATGTATGTGTCTGTACAAGTGAACAGGGTAGTATCTTTGTATACTAATACCAAAACTCAAAAATTATCTCCAGGTATCTCACCATTATTCTTCTTATATAGATGAGCACATACACATATTAGCCTATATGTAGTAACTAACTCTGAAAGACAGTGCTTACTTTTCTAACTCTGAAGAGATATTAGCCCCTGTAATGTCATTTTATTAAAACAAATAATAACAAGTTCACAACGTGGAGTTTGAAATAGTAGCACTTTATACTTCAAGGGTCCGAAAATGGAACCTCAAGAGAAATGCAATATACTGGCATTCAGTTGCAGAAGCAGAAGTCTATAACCCTGTTTTACACCATAATTGGATTTGGACCAACCTGTCTCGGTGGTGCAGTGGTTAAGCCATCAGACCACAGACTGGTAGGTACAGGGTTCGCAGCCCGGTACCGGCTCCAACCCAGAGCGAGTTCTTAAGGGCTCAATGGGTAGATGTAAGGCCACTACACCCTCTTCTCTCTCACTAACCACTAACCAACTTACAACTAACTCACTATCCTGGACAGACAGCCCAAATAGCTGATGTGTGTGCCCAGGACAGGGTGCTTGAACCTTAATTGGATATAAGCACGAAATGAAATGATAAGGAATTGGACCTCTTTTCAGCTTTGCATAACCTAACAGTCATGTGATGTAAACAAAATAAAATTAAATTAAATTAAGGGCACTCTTTCAGTGGAACTATATTTGTCACCTACAGGCCACTCATTGGCTAAAATAGAGGTATGATATCTGCATCTTTATAAAGTCTAACTTCATTTTTGACAGTGCTTTTAAATTACCTCCAGATTACATGTACTTACCTAATTCAGAAATGATGCAAGTAAATTGTATTTGGCATTCTAGTATAACATAGCTGATAATATTCTCAATGTTTAATATAAATTCTATAGCTCTATAATAATAATAATAATAATAAAATTCTTTATTTTCAGAGGGTAAACACATTCAGTACAAGGTGACTGGTCTCCCATGAGGCCCTCTCTAATCTATACATGATATTATACATACATACATTCAAAGAAACAACATCAACATACATGTAATATGTATAGCATGAGGAACAATAGCACATATTATGAATATATAAATAATATTTAAATCAATTTGTTAAGAAACTTGAGTCAGTGATAACTCAATACATCATAATTATTTTAACAAACACAAAATCAACAACAAAGGTATATCTTAAAATTGATTATTATTTGAATAGTGCTTAAAATAACTGGATTTGAATGAGGCGAGGGATTGAGAATATTTTATCTTTGAAGGTAGTGTGTTCCACAGTTTAGCTCCCCTGCATGAAAAACTATGGCGATAAAATTCTATGAGTTTTGAGCTGATCTCACCCAGAAACCAGAGGGTGTGCATGTCCATGATAGGCATTGGTGGATCATGATGGAGTGGTTTAATTTTAATAATAATAGTAAGGATTTAAATATGAAGATCCTATTTTTATTATATTTAACCCGGGGAAGAAGTAAAGATAACACTCCTTGTGGTTCCAATATTTTATTTGTAGACCAATTGGAAAAACCTGTAAAATATAATACAAACATTCCTTACAATCACACATTAACTTTCACACTTCCGCGCACATGTATAATATAAACTCTCAATTAAGATAAAATTATTACATCACTATGTCCGAATATCAATATAAAATACAAATTACAAATAAATATATCTTATCAGACACTGGAAATGCAGTAGTGAATAAAATATATATATAATAATCAACCAATTCTCTGCAGAATAATTAGATAAAATAGTACTGACTGTCTGCTTCTGATGAAAGCCGATCGTCATCTGACAATTAGGAAAAATCTAGTTATAAAGGGCGTAGTCCAAAAGCATGCAGTGCGTGTCTCGGTGTCGAGTCATCAGTCTTGCGTGAACTGTCATCGTCGCACGTGAATTAACAACTACTAACAAACCCAACACAATAAACAATGACCACTGCTAACACAAAAGATGAAATAAACAACACACCTTTCTTTAACTATTTTATGTTTAAAGATCCACTCCCTACAAATTAGTTTTTAAAAATACTTAATATATTATAATTAATATTTAATTGAAATCTTTGATAATTAATAATTTAACGCCTGGTTACATATGGCTATTCAAAGACCACACGCAAGAATCATTAAGGACATTCTTGCCTATTAATTGTTTGCATATTGTTAACATATTGGTGATACAATTGTTCAACATCAGCTCATGTAAAATTGCTAATAATGTTTAGAAAACAAGCAAACAAGCAAACACTGCCAAAATGTATATAATGATTTTATTTTATTATTATTATGTGAGCACACACACACAATCACACACACACACACACACACACACAATCACACACACACACGCACACATTGTGTGTTTTATTAATTTGTTTTGTTTTATTGATCATTGTCTTATTTTTACCTATGTTCAGAATGTTGTGGATTTAAAATATATTATTTAGCTAGTGTCATGCAATATTAGTTTTGTTAAACACTTTTATTATGCTTGCTTCACATTGCATGTCTTCTGTTTTTTCATAAATACAGACAAACCTCGTTATATACCGGCCCCTGTTATACTGCCATCCCCGCTTATTGCCTAAAAATCCTGGAGTATCGATCGTCTGTATTTAAATGCATGTAAATTTACCCCGTTATACCGCCCCCGCTATCTGCCAACGAATCTTTCAACACATTCTAACACAAATGCATTGCAAAATAACCTGATATACCACCGTCGGTCAATCTTGTCCACAAGAAAATAAACAATCAAACCTACACTGGTAGTTTTACTTTGGGTCGTACTTAAAATAAAAATAATGGGGGTTTTAAGCACTTCTGGGTTTTTAAACAATTCGGCATGACATTACTAAAAATACTTTAAATCTGTACCTTGATATCGCTGACGTGTGCCAAACGATTAACCACGTGTGTCTGTGTGTTCATACAGACTGGTAGCCACACATTCCCTGAATGTATGACATCACAGACCACTTGACTGAGTGATGGGCTGTTCAAAAATTAAGGAATGCAAAATCATGTTACGTTTTTAATGCAAAATCAAGTTACGTTTTTATCCCCTTATAATAATTAATGATTTTGTAATGTCAAGACCAACTTTAAAATGATTTTATTAACTCTATGTTGGTATTTGTTTATTAAAGCATGTACTTAAATGCTAGATTAAACACTGAAAATAAAGAGGACATTAACCATAATTTAGCTTATTCTTTTCCTTTCTTTTTAAACAAAAAAAACTAAGTAATCACTGGGGTGTTCTGGAGCCATTCCTGGAATAGGTCATGAGTAGGATCAATAAATCTAATAAAACTCTTTATAATGCCAAACTCATTATAATGCCAAAATCAGTAGGGAATGGATGTAGGCGGTATAACGAGGTTTGACTGTATTTTCAAATACATAATTATTGTTCTTTAATATTTGATATTTATTTTCAAGGTATATATTTATATATGTAGTGCCAAAGCCATCTTGTGCTAAGATGTATGTGATGTCAGATATTAATTTATTTGACGTGATGTTTAACATTTGATGTTTATTTTTAAGGTATTTTTGGAGTGCCAAAGCCATCTTGTGCTGAGATGTATGTGAGAGCTGTGAAATCCTTCGACACAATGGTTACTGGTGGCTCACTGAGACAAGTTCACTTTGTGGATGTCAGTGACACCATGCTGCAACTTATCCAAAATGAATTTGTAAACGAATGGGGCAAACAGCTGGATGATCATTTCTTAAGACGTGACAGTAAATTCATCAAGCAGTGTCTTAATGATGTTTCTGGACGGTCATCCCCAGCTGGACAGGGTACTTCACCGGTTCACTCCTCAAACTCTGCAGGTACATCAGGTTATGCAGCAGCAGAAACTGGTGGAAAAATCAATTCATCCACATCAGCAGCAGGTGGTGGGATCCAAGTTATTGTATACAAGGATGACATTTTTAACATTGTTTCTGATGCAATTGTTTGCTGGAAAAATCCCACTTTTTCTGTAGGAGACCAAGTTGTAGCTCAGAAGATATTTGACAGAGCCGGAGAGAAATACAAAAAACAGTTGAAGGAAATTAAAAAGAAGCATACTTTTTTAGTTTTTAGTGGTTTGGTCTTTTCAGCTTACTGTGAAAATATGAACCAGAAATTGGTCGTCCATGGGGTCATCAGTCGCAATGGTCCAAATGTGTCTAATTTAAAGAAAATGATCCCAGAAATTATTGTTGAAGTTGATGACAAAAAGCTGATATCAGTTGTTATTCCAGTGTTTCGAGGCTTATCAGGTTTGTTCCCATGGACCTTTTTTATTGTTCCTTTATTTTTAGAGTTTGTTCTTTCACTACATTAATTTTTGCTTTTATACTATTTAATTAAAACATTGTGCCTGAATTATATTTTCCTGAAAATTCATTGCAGAAGTAATTCCATAGACCAATAAAGGCTGCTATTAAATTGAAAGACTGAATTTGGTGAAACTACATTTTTCTTAGCAACATGCTGTGATGTAAAGATTTGCCAACATTTATGATTTTGCTGTTAAAAGAGCAAAATGAAAACCCTTAATTAACATTAAGTAAGGAATGTTTTATTTAATGACACACTCAACACATTTTAATTATTGTTATATTGTCTCATACATATGGTTACAGTCCACAGAGACAATTAGAAAAGAAACCCACTGCTGCCACTCTGTGGGCTACTCTATTTTTATTAATTAGCAGCAAGGGATCTTTCATATGCCTTATCCCACAGACAGGATATACCACAGGCCTTTGTTACACTGGCTGGAATGAGAAATAGCCCACCGATGTGGATCAATCCTAATGAACACTAATAATGTCTGGTTCTTTCAACACAAGGAAATCACAAAATGTAATAACCACTTTTTAAAATCAAAATCAGTGAGTCCAAATGTTAAGGTGTCATCTTTCACTAGAAAACATTCTGGCAGCACACAAACAATTACTGATACTCAGTAAGATAACCTGAATGTTTAAAAAAAAATATTCTATAAACTACATGTACCTTATAAATATTATCAATTTGTTATAAAAGTATTGCTATATGATTGTCATCTGTTTTGGATTTACTGTTGAATCTTGCTGAATTCACTTACACGTAGGTCAGAGAATGATATTGATATTGAGCTCAACGAGCATCTACATAAACATTTAGATAAATTGTATGATCTATGACGTCACAAATTTAGTACTTAACATACTATGCAACTTGATTTTCATGTTAACCCGAAGTCAGGGTCAATGTTTTTGATGAAAGACACTAGTCAAGGTCAGGCCCGGTAACACAAAGCACTCTTAACACTTACTTCAGACATACGCCGCACATTATGTATGGTGTACGTCTGACGTAAGTGTTACGAGTCCTTTGTGTTACCAGGCCCAGATAATTAAAGCTGTCTGCACTTGGTTGTACTTTAGTTTGCAAAGAAAACATTGTGACCCACCATCAGTGCATTCTAATCAGTATATGTTCAAGCTCTCTGACTGTTTACATCTAGCATATATTTCAATGATTTATTTTTGTGTTAAATCGGACAATTTACATGTACATGTCTATGTACACTAATATGGGCAACCAGGATTTATGCACTTGTTCCGTCTGTTAGAATTAAGACAAACAAAAACACTGAGGCTAAATTTAGCCTCGGTGATTTTCTTTGTCTTAATTTCACATTTTCCATTACTGGTATGTTTAAACATTGATACCTATATAATGAATTGGTAAAACTCGAGATGAAAATGTTGTGTGATTTTTCTGTCATTTTAATTTTTAACGTTTTGTTAGTACATATCAAGGAACACCCACCAACCCCAAGAAGACCTACAACTAATTAAATGGTCTGTCACTGATCAGTTGCAGCTTTTTCCATTCTAATCTGCATTCCCATAATGACACAGACAGAGTCATAAGAATTAATTATAATTAATCTGATGTACACAAGTTTTGTCTAGAATATAGTTCTTGGGGCAATTTAATGAAGACAAGATGAAAATAACTTATGACTTTGTTTTATTATTATTGTTATTTTTCTATAAAACTAATTTTTACTTAATGTTAAGCAATATTAACTGCTTTAAAATATAAGAAAAAATCAGAAAAACTATGTGAATAATACTTATACTTTCATATATGAACATTATTTTATGCATTTTAAAAAGATTTAAGTCAAAATATGTTAGTAAAATTTATAAACATGTACCCTATTGTTTTGCAATGTCATGGTTAATCAACACCTTCAACATCTTTGTGAGAAATAACAAAGAGACACTAGGTTTATATAGAAACATAAATTAATTATTTGTTTTCTTACAGATGGTGTGAAAGGTTTCACGGAAACTCTTTGCACAGCTGTTAAGGACTTTTCAAGGAAGAAGCCCCACTCCAGTCTGAAGCAAATATATGTTGTTGACATTGACCAGAAAATTGTTGATGTTGTCAGTGGAATTGTTCAAAAGAGTGGAATCAATAATGAAACACAAAGTCAAGAAACTCACACTTTGCAAGATCCGCTGTCACAGAGCTCATCAAGCCCATATCATTCAGTTGGTGGTGCAGATGCTGCTGATAACTGTGCAATTTGCATGGACACAATTACAAACCCCAAAAAGCTGACAAAGTGTGGCCACACTTTTTGTAAAGACTGTATAGACACCCAGTTCCAGAATTACAAACCTGTTTGTCCAAACTGTGGAGAGTTGTATGGTATGCTCACTGGTAACATGCCAACAGGTGGCAAAATGGCTGTTTCTCACAGTTCCACCACTCTTCCTGGATATGGATATTGTGGACATTACTGCATCATTTACTCATTTCTAAGCGGGAGACAAACAGTAAGTCTTTTTGTTTCAGTGTAATTATGTTTTCAAATTTAAGATATAATAAAAAGAGAAAAAACTATAAAATGAAACTGAATTTTTTAATATGAGCATTTCAAGTATGTGTACATGTATATAAATTATTTAAACCATGGGGAGTTATATGGTGTACTTATTAGTAACATGCCTATAGGTGGAATTAACAATGAATGTTTACTACAGTAATTTCCATCTTCCTGGATTTAAACATTGTGGATATTACTGGCACTTAAATTCATTTATTATTTTCTAAGTGTAATACAAACAGTACGTATAGTGTGTGTGAAATTGTTTAAATTATATTTATTTAATATTTGAGTTATAATGGTGAAAACATAGTTCACGTGAAACTGAATCCTTAAATATCAAACACATTGTTAAAAAACAAAGGAGAAAATATTACAGTTTTAGTTATCCAAGATCTCGGAGCCAAAAGTTGAAAATCTATTTTCCTTATTAATAAGCTAAAGCCAGCCCAGTTATTTAAATAACTGTTTTTAAAAAAGTGTCATTTACATTAAGAATAATAAAGTATTTTTCCTGGAAATTTGGCTAGGCATATATGGTAGACTAAAATTTGAAGGTATTTTCCTCATTTTCAGAGCACATTTTTCTTAACAACCACCAAAACACCCCCACCCCCACCCCACCCCACCCCCAAAACAACCCAAAATAATAATAATAATTACATTTTATTATTTTCTTGTTTTAATAATTGGATAGTGGAAAATTTAATAGATATGTTTATTAATTAATTACACATGTAAATTACAATTCAGTCCCATATGGAGGAGATTTCAAGTAGTCAAGACAGATATTCCCCTACAATGGTTTTCTTTAATATTTGAATGGCTTCAAATGTAATTTCCTAAATTTTGATGAACAAAATGGCAATTTTTTTTATGACAATATTTTGTATGTATAAAAAGCTAATTCTGGCACTCACCTAGTTCCTACAAATACATTTGTGGCTCAACATATGATTTATATTGTTTGGTTTGCTTAAATGGATTCCCCCACTCCATTTCTCCAGAAACTATAATCCCTAGATTAGTGAAACTTGAATGTTCATTTCTTAATGCATTTTAAAATGTAAAGGGTGTCTATAATCGGAGCAAGCCACTGGCTATCCAGAGGCAGGCCCCGGGACAGACATGCTCGAAACTCTAGTGGTATATGAGCATGTTAAAACTAGCCCAAGGCCCAAGGGTGTCCATAAGTCTGGTAGGTGGGTTCAACAATTTACTCAGGTGATCGTTTATGCCTATGGTCCTTTGTTTTTTAAGAATTAAATTCAATAATTTTCATATTACAAACTATTTCTTTTATAAAAGTAATTTTAAAATTTAATAAACAACATTTTTAATATGAATTGATGTGATTAATGATGGATACAACTTAAATGTTTATATTTAAAGAAAATACATCCAACTCAACAGCAACATGTGTCATAGTAGTATGTAAATAGGCATTATAGTTTGTGTTGTTTGTAGACTGAATTAGACTAAAAGATTATTATTGAAAAAAGTTGTTGCAATTTCTGCTTATGTCGATTTTGGGGTCTTTTTTCCAGAAAGAACATCCAGAGGAAGGAAAGTGGTATTCAGGTATCACACGCACAGCATATATACCAGATACACAAGAAGGTCGCACTGTGCTTGCCATGTTGAGAGTTGCCTGGGAACGGCGACTCACTTTTACTATTGGAAGATCTGTGACGACAGGCCAAGAAGGGGTCATAACTTGGAATGACATTCATCACAAAACAAATACATATGGTGGTCAAAACAAGTAGGTTATAGTAAATAAGATAACATTTGTATCTTGTGTCATCTCATAGGATTTGGGGGTGGTTGATTTAGGATTGTTTGTCCAATTTTGCTGTCTGGGTGTTTTTTGTTCTGTACAGTGTCATATTACACAATTGTAATGCCATTGACATTTTATAAGATATTTTGGTGATGATATATGTTTTTGTACATAATGACATATACTTTTGGCAGAGTTGTGATTCTTTAATTCGGCCATTAAATTGGGTATGGTATGGGACTTATCTTGTAAACAACTATACTCCATTTTTGGGTGATACATGTATATTTTGGTATGCTGAATTACAGGTGTCCCAATTTCAAGGAATCAATTGTTTCAAGTAGCATATCAGAAAAATCAAGGAATCAAATGTCCATTACCCGTGTCATTTCAAAATAATACTGAATTAAATACCAGAATATTGAAAAATATGTTCTCAATGCAAAAATAGTACCCAATCAGTGTAATTGATCAATCTGCAATGTCTTCAATGTTTCTTAATGGCAGGGGTTGCCTAAATCTAGGTTAAATTTGATTTGAGCACCTGAAGATTGAATTCACATGCTCGGTAGATGTGACTGTTATGGACTGAGCTCGGTGGTGTGTAGTGGTTAATCCATCAGACTTAAGGCTGGTATAGGTATCGGGCTCATACCCCAATACTGGTTTCCAGTGTCTCAGTGGGTAGGTGTAAGACCACTATCCACTGACTTTATCTCACTATCCACTTACGACTGACCACTAACCCACTATCCTGGACAGACAGCCCAAGTAGCTGAGATGTGTGCTCAGGATAGCGTGCTTTAACCTTAATTAGATATAAGCATGAAAGTAACCATAATTGCAACCATTTGGGTCATTTCATGTCACCCTAAACACTGACCTTCTCAGATCTCAATGAAACTTAATACACTAGTAGGGGCCCAAGAAATAACCTTTCAGCCAAAAATGTAGACCCATCGGTCAAGCGGTTTTTGAGATATAGATCACCAAAGTTTTACGTAATTCATAAAAAATGGACTGAGTCACATTATTAAGAATGTGATAAAGTGGCTCCAGTTTAAGCTAGGAAGGACATTCAACTATAATTTTAAAGCTTTTTAGAAGGAGAACAAATTTCAATGATATCGAAAGATCTAAAAAGAATAATACATATTTTCAGATTGATCCTGACCGTGACCTCCCTGAAATGAGTAATTGCAGATTTTTTCAAAAAGTTCACAAAACATAGATATATATGTGTAGAACAGTCCCTGTGAAATTCATGATGTGCACTTTAAAGGGTTTCTGAAATAGAGCCAATTATGTATACATGGGTACTCCAAATGTAGCCTATAGTCCATTAATCTTAAAAGTCACACTTGATGTACTACAATTAATAGTACTAATCTACATCAGGTGTCACTTTTAAATTGAACAGACTATATTGTGTAATGTATTTGGCATATTATTTCATTTCTAAATAGAATACTTTATCAGAATATATTCATTATGGGATTCTCCACTTAGACATTTTGGGAGTTGAAACAAGTCTTCAGCAGCTGTTTGATGAACACATGATTGACACAGTAGAGTATAAGCAGTGGACTGTTCATTCTTGAAACAATGAGGCTGAGTTCAGATGACTTCATGAATAAATTCTGTAGACATCTTAAGGTACCGCAACACCATGATTTTATTGGCAAGCAACAATCTGCCTTCTTCAGAAAAACCCAAGAGTCGCTGAAGCCTGGACATTTTCTAGTCATTGGAGATTTCGCAGAGAACTATTCCTTTGTACTCCATTCCATGTAAGTTATGTTATAATTTTTGAATGCAACATTCTTGACACCATTGCTGTCCACCTATTCCTGAACTGTCCTTGCAGTAGATTCACAGAAGTAAAAAGTATAATATACTTCTCAAATGGGTGTGGAGGACAATATAAAAACTGCAATAGTTTCATTAACTTTTGCTACCACAAACAGCCTTTTGGAATGAAGGCAGAGCAACACACCTTTTTGCTACATCCCATGGATAGGGTCCATGTAATGGTGTTGGTGGAACAGTGAAACTACTGGTGGCAAAAGCTAGCTTGATACGGCCTTATGATTAGCAAATTAACACTCCACAACAGCTGTTTGATATATTGGTTGATACTATGCTTAAAAGCTCAATATTTTAAAAGTTATTGGTAATACAGAATGCGGAGCAGACCGAAAGGTTATGCGGAGCAGACCGAAAGGTTATGCTCCATCTGTATAGATCTCTTGTGAGATCAAAATTAGATTATGGATGCATTGTGTATGGGTCAGCACGCAAGTCTTACTTGCAGATGCTAGATCCTATACACAACCAGGGACTTGGGCTATGTCTTGGTGCATTTAGAAACATCTGTAGAGCTTGTACGTTGATGCACACGAACCTTGTTTGGGTGCTAGACGTGCCAAGCTTTCTCTGCAGTATGCCACCAAGATTAACTCATTACCAACACATCCTATAGATGATGCGGTGTTTGACAACAAATATATGAAGTTGTTTGATGCAAGGCCAAATGCTATTCGTACATTTGGTCTTCGCATTAAGCGCTTTTTTTTATCGCTTTCCAACATTGATTTATCAGACACTTTAGAAACTCCTTCATATTTTGTTTTACCACCTTGGTGTATTACACCACCTAAAATTGTATTTGATCTTTTGCATCTGAAGAAGATCATACAGATGCTGTTGTGTACAAGCAATTTTTCATGGAAATTCAAGACAAGTACTGTGATTACATTCCTGTGTATACAGACGGAATACAGGATGGGAATTCTGTGGCTTGTGCTACAGTTTTTCCATCAGACACAATACTTTCCATGAAACTGCCTGACTCAGCATCGATCTTTAGTGCTGAAGTTTGGGCAGTTATTAAAGCCTTAGAAGAAATCAAAGATTCAGTTGCATCCAAATTTATAGTTTTTACAGATTCACTTTCCTGTCTCCAAGCTTTACGTAATATGAAGCTGGACCATCTCTTAATTGGGATGGTGATACGAAAGTGCGTCTTTTTATCTATTGCCAATAAAGATGTTGTATTTTGTTGGGTGCCCAGCCATGTTGGTATCAGGGGTAATGAAAAGGCAGGTTCTGCTGCCAAGTCTGCTTTGGATTTGCCTCATATGCCAGGGTTGGTGTACCGTATGAGGATTTTAAGCATAGTATCAACCAATATATCTTCGACATGGCAACATGATTGGGACGGTGCAGTTACGAACAAGCTTTATGCTATCAAGCCAGTCTTGGGAGAGTGGCAGTCCTTCTATAGACAGTGCAGGAAGGATGAGGTAATCTTGTGTCGTGCCGCATCGGTCATACTTACTTGACCCATTCATTTATCTTGAAGAAAGATCCTCCATCTCAGTGTGAGCACTATCAGTGTCTTCTGACGGTGTGCCACATTTTGGTGGAGTGTAAACATCTGAGAGAAACTGGAAAAGAAATGTGATGGAATCATTTCGATTCCATCCAGAAATTATTTTACAATTTTTACGTGATACTGAATTTTATTTTAAATTTTAATTGTATCTATCTGTGATATTTTTTTTTTTGCAGTTCTTTACACTGTGTTTTTATTTAACTGTTGAATTTTTAACTTGATGATGTTCATCATTTCTTGTTTACATTTACCATAGTTTGACAATTTTTCGTGCTGGGGTGTCGTTAAACGTTCATTCATTCATTCAGTCATACTCTTCTATCACCTTTCAACTCACCAATACAGAAGACTATCACCAAGAAGCTGCTGCCATCAAACCAAGACTGGAGAAAGCAAAAACCATAGCTGGTACTCAAAAGCTCAGTTTTTTTCAGACCAGTATCATTGGTTAATCTAGTAGTGAGTGCTCTTCTTGCCTAACAATGAGAGAAGCAGTTAAGTGGACAATGGTGGCCCAGAGAATCAAGAAGTAGAACTGAACATTCTTTACCCACATGGCCCTTCCCCTTAAATTTTGTCTTTACTCATGGCCCAGACATACTACTGGTTGATGTGAATGACATTTTAACCAGCCATTAATCCTGCTGGTTGAGTAAACAGTCTGTCAGAGAAGGAAGCATGATCAGGAGTGTGACTGACAATATTTTAATCCATCACATTGAGGTAAACCTAAGCACATGAAAATAGGTTAGAAATATGGAAGGCTGCACCTAAATGTTCAGTGTATGTTTGCAGTAAAATGTGCTAAGTGTGGTTTGGTTAGCAGAAACATTATTGTTTTACTAATTTGAAGAAAGCAAGATTGTGTATGTTACATAACATTGTTTCATTATAATTTTGATTTAAAAAATCATTACTGGAAACAACTTGCCTCGGTGGCATCATGGTTAAGCCATCGGACATAAGGCTGATAAGTACAGGGTTTGCAGCCTGGTACCGGCTCCCACCCAGAGAGAGTTTTAACAACTCAGTGGTTAGGTGTAAGACCACTGCACCTCTTCTCTCTCACTAATCACCAACAACTAACCCATTGTCCTTGACAGACAGTCCAGATAGCTGAGGTGTGTGCCCAGGACAGAGTCTTAATTGGATATAAGCATGAAAATACATATAAGTTGAAGTGAATACTGAAAACAATGTTTTCAGAGTGGCCTACAGCTATTAACAATTGGCTCTAAAAAACCAAAGCTGTACTTCATAGGGTGAAGCACTCACTTTGATTCAGTTAAAAAATCTGTGCAGAGCATACCCATGGTGTACATAACTGGCTCTATGTCATTGAAACCCATTTAAGTGTAATCCTGAGCTTAGTTTTACTGTTGTTTATGCATAGCACCCATGTTTCGGTATATATGGGACTGTTAAGAAAGAATAATAACTCAACACGGGATTGTCGATTAGGCCACATAAGTGACATGTAATAAAACTAAGACCTAACATAATAATACTAAGACAAAAACAATAGATATAACAATTTAGATATGATTGTTACACAACAATGCAGACATGATTGCTGCGAATGTTATTTCTGGCAAAGTTCTAATGTGTAACTGTGCTAAAGAATGTTCCGAAAAGTAAATTCCTTCCAATATTTTGGGCTGAATGCGCCTGCACATCTTCTAATCCAAAGCTGATAGTTGTATCTGGATGGTTGTGAACCCACAAACCTGCAATTATAAATGAAAGGCAAGCAGCAAATATGTTCCCCAAAAAGTATACTCCATTTCGAAGTACATGTGTATATATAAGACCTCAATCAACATTGTAAAAAGTATGTGAGAAGTGACGGGTTTATGGAGGAGGTAGATGGGGCGGTGGTGGGAATTTTTCGTCTCTTCAAATTTTTCTGTCAGGTCAGCTTGACGACTGGTTCCGAAAAGATAGACGAAAGTCGGTTAATTATGCTTCCGGTTATGTGAAAAATGGACCGGACAGGTTGAACTGAACAACATTGATACGGACCTAGATATTTACAAATTCCCCATAAAATCTTTTACTAACGTAAAATGTCTTTATGTGTACTTTGTTTATCTACGTTAAGAAAGAATAATAACTCAACACGGGATTGTCGATTAGGCCACATAAGTGACATGTAATAAAACTAAGACATAACATAATAATACTAAGACAAAAACAATAGATATAACAATTTAGATATGATTGTTACACAACAATGCAGACATGATTGCTGCGAATGTTATTTCTGGCAAAGTTCTAATGTGTAACTGTGCTAAAGAATGTTCCGAAAAGTAAATTCCTTCCAATATTTTGGGGCTGAATGCGCCATATGCATTGAGCATGTCCTATGATCAATGCACAGGCCCAAAATGAGAAACCTAATCGACAAAAACAAGATAAAGTCAGGAAACACTTGAATACTTGAACACACCAAATCTACTAACATGGTAACTACATGACCTACTAAAACTTACTAGCACATAAACGGATTAATTTGTACCATCCGCATCAAAGTAGTATTTTCGCTACAGGTAGCATACCTGAGACCATGACTTTCTCACTACAATTAATGGATACCTACTATTTCCAACATAATAAAATTTAATGCCATATTTCTAAATGTAATTACATGTATATATTCTAACTCCTGTTATCTTCATTTAATTGTGTCAGAGTACAGGCTGAGAACCCACAAACCTGACTCTCACAACAATCAATGAATAACCACTAATACTAACATGATAAAATTAATGACAAATTTCTAAATGTAATTACATGTATATATCCAAGTGTCATATTATTTTCATTTCACTATTTACCGTGATAGAGTACAGGCTGAGAACCCACAAACCTGACTTTCGCACTACAATTAATGAATAACTACTAATTCTAATGTGATAACTTAAAGACATATTTCGAATGTAATTACATGTATATCATTGGACTATGCAAATGTAAATGACATCCGGTTTGACGTGATAACAAAACAATGCCAGATTGTGAACCCACAAACCTGACAATAATCATGGATTTGTATATCCCATATGTTTACATGTTAGATGTATGTCCACTCAAACGGATATATCGCTTAAAAGCATCGGATTTCCATCGACCTAATACCCGAATGGAGCAGTCAGACATGCCTTGTGAAGCGCATTCACTGGCTGCACCAATACGAAAACTATGGGACTTGAACTGCTTGATGCTCAAGCCACAAAAGTTCAAAACACAATTTAATTCCTGCTTGAATTCACTTCTTGTGACAGGCAGTTGGTCCTTATTTAAGAACAATGGTCCTGATTTGGTGCCTCGGACAGCCAAATACTCCTTTAGAATATTAACTGGGCAGTATAATGGATCTGTTTGTTTCGCCACGTCAAGCTGCAACGAACGACCATTCGAGTGTTTGTATTTAAGAAATTTAATTTGAATAGTTGTATCACCAAGTACAATGTCTGCCAAATTCAACGTGTTAGTGTCCAACGCATGCCTTGAGGTAATTTCCCCTATTCGCAAAAATGCATGCAATGTCAAGGCAAACATGGCCCGATAAAGTAACCTCAAATATTTGAGAGAAGAGACATGGTATTCAGCATGTAATAACATATGTAAAATATTTTTCGTAATAGGCAAACGTGTGTCTAACACACCACCATTCTTCCTGCAGGCTTGTAGCAACTTCTGTATCAAAAATGCAGCAGATGGATCAGGAAAACTTTGTAAATGATGGGCAAATGATATGGCGGACACATAAGTAGTGATGGTAGATGCTGCATAATGTTTTGAATTCAAAAATGATATGAATAAGGCCATGTGAGCTGTTGAAATGGGTAAAGCAACCGAAAGTTTCAATTCATGTGCAAACTGATGATATAGTTTAAAAGCTCGCTGATAGCACAACATTGATTCCTTGGTTAACATTCCTTGCAAAAGTTCTGCGAAACACCCATTTATGATGGCAAGTTTGGCAGAGGAGGAATCTGTTCTGGGTATATATCTGCGTCTGGCATCAGTTGTCGGAAATGATTGAGTTTCTGTCTGGACAGGGCATCCGCCTGTTGGTTATAGACACCATAAACGTGACAGGCCTTAAACAGGATGTTGAATTGCATACAACAAGTCACCAGTTGGCGTACTAGAAACATAATTAATTTGTCTTTAGAGGTTTGCTTGTTTATTATGTAGATTAATGCCTTATTGTCAGTATGGAAACATATACATTTGTTAGCAAGATTTGCACCCCATACTCTTACTGCCAACATAATGGGATACAGTTCCAAAAATGTTATGTTTTGCTTACTCCATTTGTTATTCCAAATACCACAAAACCATTGCTTCCCCATGAGTGCTCCATAACCTACACTGGTGCTTGCATCTGTAAATAGCTGCAGCGAATCTGAACTTAACCATCTACTTTCCAAAAAAAAAGATCTACCATTATAGTTTCGTAGAAATGAATCCCACATCTTCAAATCCTCCCTCATTTGTTGTGAAATTCTGATATGATAATGTGGTTTGCTGATCCCTATTGTCATGTCAATGGTCCATCTCAAAAAGGCCCTTCCCGGCACAATTACTGTACATGCAAAATTGAGTGTGCCTATTATCGATTGCAATTCGGAAAGTCTAATTTTTTCTTTAACTAGGTAACTAGAAATGAGTTGCTGGCATTTTTGCAACTTGTCTGCTGGCAATCGGACTTCCATTTTCCCAGAATCTAGTTCATATCCCAAAAAGGTCATGACTTTTGAGGCGGGCATAAGTCTTTTCTTTATTAACTGGCACACCTATATCATTGAAAAAATATTCTAACTGTGCCAGTTTACTACTGCATATATCCCGGGATTTATCCAAAATTAAGAAATCATCTAGAAAATGAACCACTTCTTTCATGCCTAACTTTTGTTTTAAAATCCATTCTAACCCACAACTGAATTTTTCAAACAACTGACAGCTGGAGCTGCAGCCCATCGGTAAATTTTGATCTTAATAATATGACCCTTTCCACTTGAAACCTAATAAATGATACTGGGTAGGCTTGATCGGAATTAACCTAAATGCATTGGAAATATCAGTTTTAGCTAAATAACAATCCTTTCCCAAGTGTTTAATAAAGCTGATAGCATCTTGCACTGAAGAATATGCGACACAAGAATTTTCAGGAGGAATGCCATCATTAATGGAACTGCCTTTAGGGGATGAAAGATTATGGATACGTCTGTAAGTGTTAGGGGTTTTCTTTTCTACCTAACCCAAAAGTTTGGAAATGGGGGCTTCCCAAAGGGACCAACATATCTCCCTGCAGATAACTCTTTGTTTATTTTTTCATCTACAACTAATATATTTTTTACAGACTGCGAATTACTCATTTGATGTGGTGAAAAAGAACCCTTATAACCCACATCAAATCCATAATGAAAACCTTGCACCAGAAATTCCTTTAAATCAACTTGATATCCCTCTAACCAGCACTGCAGTCGGTTAACTTTGATTGGGCTATACTGCATCCCTACTTTAAGGGGGACAGAGAAGCCAAATTCTGAGTCCCCTGCAATTTTTCATTGCATGTTAGTACGAGGTTGATTCGGTCTGAACTGTCCCCTCATGACAGGAGCCTGTGCTTTCCTGTTTGTATTAAGTGATGGACTGCTTTGTCTAAATGAGTTTGTTCTCCCTTGAAATCTGGGAAGGAGTCTAAATGGTTTGGAAATTGGTTTTGTACAGTTTTTGAAAGCATGGGCTTCCAAGCAGTTAAAACAGTTATGTTGAAATGTGCAAGCACTTCCATACTGGCAGGGTATACCCTGATGATACTTGAAACAAACCCCCTTTGGGAACTGCGAAGTATTAACCCGATCCACATGTGTGCCTTTCGGTACTCCAGGGGTAGAGCATGTTAAACATGCCTTTAAATACAATTCTAGGTGGGTAATCCCCCAAGAAGCCTAGGCAAGTATGTTGTAATAAACTGTGGCTGCCCATTGGTGTCGCTAACCCCCGATTCCTGCCCAAGGATTGAAATGTTATTTTTACCTGTCGAGGGAATATCACTGATAGCAGAGACTGCACGGTTTACAGTTGCTGTAACAGCAGAAGATGCAGAGTCTGGCTGGTCGCCTGTATTGGGCTGCAGAGCTGATAACAACAAGTCAAATTTCTGATCAATGTGCTGAGTCACTTTCGTCAGCACCTCCTCAGTTATCTTCCGCACTATCGAAGACTCAGACGATTCTGTTTGAGATGGTGATGTCGAAGACGCAGACGCTTCTGTTTGAGATGGTGGTGTTGCAGCCGAAGTTCTCTGCTTACGTCGGGGTCTTTTCGGAGGAACATCGCTCCCACTGGACGACATCTGTGCCCGTTTCGGCATCCTAAAGCTGAATAAAGCTACATTAGTGGTATATTCTGCACAACCCTACTTGTATACTAACCCTATCAACATTAGGCTAAGAAACCAACATACCCCAATACCTATATGGATTATGGAACCTGTGTCAGATTATATACTGACTGTTACATTCAAATATCATAAACCTAGTTACACTATGATATGCAGAATAATGGGACTAAACCGTTCATGACCCATAGTTATACTCGGACAAGATGGCCTTAATAGGCTTTGTCATAAACTACTGATGGTACACGTACATAATCAATAAATCAAAACCCCTTTTACTAGATGAATCTGGGGTTACACCCTTAAAATGCCCTCTTGCATAAATAATACAACCATGCATAAAAAAAAAAAAAAATTGTATACACTAAGTTGCCATGAGCTACAATTTATGTGCTAAGCCAACCCTGAGCCACATATGTGTTATGAACTACAGTCCCTAAACAATTAAATTATGGACTAAGCTGTCCATGAGCATCAATTATATGTATTAAGCCATCCATGAGCCACATACCTGTACTATGGACTACACTGTCCATAAACAATACAACTTAAAGACACAGCTGTCCATGACCAACAAATGTATGGACTAAGATGTCCATGAGCCATATATTATGGACTACACTGTCCATAACAATTAAATTATGGACTCAGCTGTCCAAGAGCATCAATAATATGGACTCAGCTGTCCATGAGCATCAAATATATGGACTAAGCCGTCCATGAGCCACTTATTATGTACTACACTGTTCATCAACAAATACATGTAAATTATGGACTCAGCTGTCCATGAGCAACAATTATATGGATTAAGCCATCCATGAGCCACCTACCCATATTATGGACTACACTGTCCATGAACAATAGTTTAAAGACTAAGCCATCAATGAACCATATGAAAGTATTGCCCAGCCATATTTGATCAAGCTACCCATTTTTAATGACAGTTATGTACAGTGTATGTAATAAACATTTATGCAAAGGGGGGGGGGGGGGGGGGGGGAGCAGAACCTGGAAACATTTCACCATTCAACCAGACCAGTCTCAATAGTTTAATAATCCACAAGAATATCAATATGTCCGTCTACGTAACTATATAATAAACATACCGACCATGATCATCTGAGCCGAAACAAAGTGAGAAAACTGATATATTGTGTATTGCAACATGTGTTTATTTCAGTCATGTATACAATAATTCAGACAAAATTCAATTCTGTATTTGAATATTGAGATAGAAAGGGAGGTCAACCGTCATACTGGTGGTGATTGTTATATTTATTATTATTTCTGTCATTCCTTATGGAAGAACAAGAACCAACATTATCATCATTTAATTATTTACAGTGATAGAGTACAGGTTGAGAACCCACGAACCTGACTTTTCCACTATATCCTTGAATATCCACTAATTCTACATAATAAATTTACTATTTAGTGAGTGGACAAGTACTTTCTGCACCCCTGTTCATGCCTAAATTGTGGGTTTGTTTATGGTAGTCAAGGCTATACTATCAATTTTACCTACTGTTCAGCATGTGGCAAGCATTAATAATTGCTCCCCTTAAAGATTTATACAAATAGTACTGACCTTTGGCATTCAGATGAACACCATCAGGACCAAACAAATCTCTGCCATTCACAGTGTCAAACTGAAACTTGCAGTGCTGCCAAAACTTTATATTGAAGAATTTGTCACCACTCATCTCAGATAACAATATCTCATTTACCTTCATGGCTTTGGTATAATACATGTCCTTGTAGGTCTTGTCATTCTGCACCAACTGACTAGTTAATGTCTTACCATGTTTATAATACCTAGGCAGTAATTGACATAACATAATCTGTTTAACCTTGTGCCGATTCGTAAGAACCGTACAAAACGAAAGTATACGATACGCAATTTCCTCCGCCGAACAGTCGAACGTGACGTCATTGCCTCCGACCAACAAGACCACACACTGTGGAAGTTGCGCGTCCAATACTCGCATGTGCTGTAGAAGCAGTCTATTCACATTCAAACCACCAATACCGTAAAAAGAAATTGTTGAAATTCTACTTAGCCCAAGAGAAAGCTTAAAACGGTCATCGCATTCTGACTGAATGTGACGCATCAACCACTTACAAATCGAATGGCCAAGTATTAAAGTGTGTACAGGCATACTTATCACTATTTCCTAAATTTTTCGTCTCTTCAAATTTTTCTGTCAGGTCAGCTTGACGACTGGTTCCGAAAAGATAGACGAAAGTCGGTTAATTATGCTTCCGGTTATGTGAAAAACGGACCAGACAGGTTGAACTGAACAACATTGATACGGACCTAGATATTTACAAATTCCCCATAAAATCTTTTACTAACGTAAAATGTCTTTATGAATTAGGTAAAACTTTGGTGACCTACTGTATATCTTGGAAACCGTTTGACTGATATGGGTCTAAATTTTTGGCCGAGATGTTGTCTCCTATTAGTTGAGTCTCCTACTAGTGTATAAGGTTTAATGAAAATCTGAATGGGTCAGTGCAAAAAAGGTAAAAAAAGTGATACATTTGACATGGAATGACCCCATTAAGAAAGCTCCAAACCACACCCAACTTCCAAGGGTAAATTGTTTTGGTTGCTATGGTAATTGTTGCTAATTTTTTTCCATTATAATATTTTATTTTAAAATTAGATTTGTACTGAGTATGTATTCATATAAAAAATTTAAGGATGTAGTTGTGCATTTTATTCTTTTTAACGTAACATATATTAATATTAACACAGCGAGTTTTATAATTCAAGTTAAACTTTCTTTTATCACTACCACTCATTTCATGTAAAATTTGTATGTCAGAATAAATTATGTTTAAAATGTCACAATATCAAGACAAACATCTAATTGTCATGTTAGGAAGTAATTGCATAGTAACTGAAATGCAAAAAAACCCATGTATATCAGGGCCTCCACGAGTCCAAAATTTTGGACTCGAGTACTCGAGGGCCAAACTCGACCTGGACCTGAGTACCCGACACTTACACTAGATGATGATGAGATTAAAGGTAGGGTCAACTCAAACAAGAGCCTTATGTGTTGGAAAGATGCATACCCGGACCACCAACACATACTGACACTTTAGCAAATGAAAAACGCGTAATTTTAGAGTTAATTAAAAAACATGATTATTCCTGCTAACTGGGGGCAGCCATTTTGTTTTAGTTTTTGTGAAGTCCGGTGGGATAGCTTGGGGCGAAGTGACGTCAGCTCCTGACCATCTCCTGTATGTACAGTATAAACAAAAGCAGTAATTTTCGACAAGGCGCTTCTCTTTGATCAACCTGACTTGTAAAACAGCATAAATGACGTAATAATATAATAAACTATTTAACTAAATATATTTCAAGTTGCATTAATGGAACAAAATGGGGTTATGGTATTTTTCTCTGTTAAATAATCCAAAGGAAAAATGTACACTATTAGGCCTATTGATATGCTATGTTGGAGCAAAAACACGACAACCCACGATACCCAAGTGATAATTTTCTTTTCTTTGGGACTACGTAATTGGTCAGTTCTGTGTTTTTAGATGGAAAAGTCTACTTAATCAATAGTTTTACAGAACTATTTACAGTAATAAACCATGTCCATTACAATTTTAGGGGCGACAGGTAATATTCCACAATACCGGTATGTATTTTTGTGTCTAGACAACGTCAATTAATTGGCTTGTCTGGTTATCAATCAAATACACACCTGCCAATCAGGAATCACAGGTAGAAGCAACTAACGGCATAGACCAATTAACTAAGAAAACACTCCGTGTATCATCTCAGTACGTAGGTTAATGCATGCATGGGCAAAACATTGTTAATTGTTTCGACTTGTTGTGTAGCCACTTTGACAATGGTATTTTATTTTGTATTGAAAAATAATATATATAGTGCTGGATATACTTATTGGTGGCTTACTGGGATGTGTATTATTACAGAACATTGCAATGTATGACTATTTATCATCCCGCAAAAAACAGGTAGATTGTGTTTCTCTAATTCTAAGGCTCATTCCTGACATTACGCATTAAGTATTACGTAACCACCAGCTCGCCAGAGGGCGTACTCACTGAGATGGTACAAAATGGCTGCGCCCGTTATATATAATAGCCGTCACATTTAACCGTTTTATTAATTAACTATACGATTATACGTGTTGATATTAAGCAATAATGTGCATTATGTATCATTGAATATGCATACCAGGCCAAATGCCTTAATTGTCCTCTCCTTTAAGGAATAAAGTAAAATAGCATTATGCATCTCAATTCCAGCACTGAACATTGATGTCAAATCATACCATTGTATTGCATTTATAAACCGGTTGATACATGCAATGTTGTGACAGACGAACAGCCAGTTTAAAAAGAGAAAAATTAGCGTATGATCATACAATTATTATGTAACTTATATCATTGAATTATCTATTGCTGAAATTATTGTCCTACATTAATCATCGTATTACACTTTGTACGGGTACTCGAGTCCTTTTAACGGACTCGAGTCATGCTAGACTCGACCCGTGCCAGAGTACTCAAGTACTCGTGGAAACCCTAATGTATATAGATTGACCACTGTATCTCATATTCCAAGGGGCGAGGCGTAGCCCAGTGGTAAAGCGCTCGCTTGATGTACTGTTGGTTTGGAATCAATCCCAGTCAGTGGGCCCATTGTGCTATTTCTTGCTCCAGCCAGTGCACCATGACTGGTACATTAAAGGCCGTGATATGTGCTATCCTGTCTATGGGATGGTACATAAAGATCCCTATCTGCTAATAAAAAAAAAAGAGTAGCCCAAGAAGTGGCGACAGCGGGTTTCCTCCCTCAATATCTGTGTAGTCCTTAACCATATGTCTGATGCCATATAACCATAAATAAAATGTGTTGGGTGCATTGTTAAATAAAACATTCCCTTCCCTCATATACCATCAAAAATTGGCTTAAGAGTGCTTAGTTGATCTTGAAAATAAAAATAGACATGTCTACAGTATTGTTATGACTGGACTACGTTGTATAATGGCTGTGTTCAATCTTTACATACATCTGTACCTATTGTAAACATTCATTGTAATTTAACACATAAATGTACACATGACCAACTAGTGTGTAAATTACTTTAAGATTGTTTTTCCCTCTCTTGGTAGATTTGGTTATCCAGACCCTGGGTACCTTGCACGTGTGAAGGCAGAACTGGCTGACAAGGGAATCACAGAAGAAAGCATTCAAGATCCAAAGTATAAGAAATTAACTGGCATGTTTTAGAAGAAAAAATTGATGCTTAGCGCCAAGTTATATTATTTTTAAAGACATGCTTATTAATTTATGTGTGTACATATATTGATTGAATTTTGCACAATGTATCACTGCTGGCAATGTATTTGTGTGGGTTTTTCTATTTCACATAACTAGTTTATATCAACACAATACAATAAGAACATTGTTGTGGTTTGTTTAAAATGCTGTCAACTACATGTAGTTCGTTTGTATTGGTGGTCTCTGGAGACTTCATGGAAAATCTTACATTTGTATTGTGTGCTTACACAAAATATAATGAACCTCAATAAACATTCTTGTGGTTTGTTGAAAATAATGTTGTTAACTATAGTACATGTACATTTGTATTAGTGCACTCATAAAATCATTCATTTTTGTGTTTGCGTGTGTTTACACAAATTGTAATGAGCCTCAGTTGTAACAATGACTGAATTCTAGTAATGAATAGAATATTTAGTTTAATTCATACCACAATTTCCGTGCTTTTTCAGAGGAAATATCAGAATGTTAGGTGCTTGTATTATTATAGAACAAGAACAATTGCAGAATAGCATTCTCTTATTACTGTCGGTTCATACCGGTATTTAGTTTTGGAGTATGTGAAGTAAATTTTGAAATTCAAAGTAATTATTCACTGAAATGTATTAGAATAAATCCACTCAGTAAATATATTTTTTTAAGAGACTGTAATATGCTTCTGACTGATGGAACCCTTTTAACAACTAAAACTACTTATTAAGTCAACTTGTTTGATTTAGAATATCATGACTTTCTTGTCATCTTGATGCTTGTAGTCACCCAAAATAGATGTTACCTCCCAATACAATATACAGACACTGATACTTTAAACAATTTTTTTAATATACAGTAAAGTACTCTTATAACGAACTGCAAGGGATCAGGAACATTGGTTCGTTATAGCAGTAGTTCGTTGTAAACATATACAGAAGTTAGCCGTTTTCATTCAGGAAGTCGGCCATTTTGGATTTTTCAAATTTAAACACCATAAACACAAGAATTAGTGGGGTTTTTTTTTAATATTTCATTTATTATCACCAATAGAAGTAAATATGCAAATAAATACAGCATGTTGAATCAAATGAGTGTTCAGTCAGTCATGTTTTGAAATAAAGTTGCTTACTTTTATCTGCTTAGTGAGCGTTGGTCTCACTGCAGAGCTATAGTGATGTAGGCAATCGAACGAAACGCAGGCAAAGCTACATGTACATCAACTTTTCTTTGGAAAACAGTGTTGTCGTGTCCATCATGATTGCACATCTACCGAATACTGTTCAACATTTCATAACATTTATGTTACCTACCTTCAAAACAAAATATCCGGTTATTTAATGCTAATTACAATGACTGTATAATGAGTTTCACGTGTCAGTCGTATTGTTGGATACCAGCACTTAAACAAGCACACAATAGCAGAGAAGTGAGATCAGACGGTTCATTGCTCACTGTATTAATCCCTTAATTGATACCAATCTACTACGTAACGACAAGCGGACGTTATCTGATTGGACTTACAAGTGCAGTTGTTTTGAATGCATTGTCGCTAATGCTACTGATTGATAAGATGCAAGTGAATTGCATGTGTCAGTCTTCTTGTGGGATACCGGCAAAATGTCAATGAAGAGATGGAGACTTAAACAAGCGAACAATAGCAGTGAAGTAAGATCATACCATTAATTGTTCACAATCGACTACGTAAATTCACGCAGACGTTATCTGACTGATCTTATCAGTATAGTCATTTTTGATGCATTGCCATTAACAATTATGATTGGTTCGCTGTGTATGCACTAATTTATACTGAAATTCACAATTTTGACAAAAAATTGGTTCGTTTTAACAATTAATTCGCTATACATGGTTCGTTCTACACATTAAAATGTATTACTAATATATAGAGGGGAAGATCGGGACATTACAATCAGTTCGTTCTAACCGGTAATTTGTTATAAGCGTGTTCGTTCTAAAAGTAATTTACTGTAATATGTAATTTAGGTGTTAAAAAGGCTTTGTTACTGACGGTCAAAAGCATTTTAACAATGACAGCTAGTCTGTCTACATGTATCTAGTAATCCATTAATCTCTTCAATATTCTATTTATAACTGATCCATAAATCTGAGGTGGTTTGTGATTTTAGGGGTGTGTGTGTGTATAAATTTTGCATCATTCATGCCTGACCTTTGAGACATGAAATTTATATTATTTTCATTGCAGATACCAGTTGTTGTTTTCAAAACTTACATGTTGCGAACATGCACTAAGCTAGATGCATATTTGTGAGAGAGAATAACATGTTGCAATATTAATATGACTTGCAGCAGTGATCACATAATGGTTTTGATGACAAATACACAGTGATCACCTCATAGTAGCATTGGCGAAATAGTTTTAAAAAATCAGAATGTAGTGTCCTTGGGAGTGCCACCTAACATTAATTCATGGACACAATCAACCAATAGACTTAGACTGTTTTCTATAGAGATACGAGTGATCACGATAATGGATTTTGTCATTCACATTTGTAGATTTTTTTTAATTATTATTTTTTTTTAATCTTGAAAATACATTCATATTAATAGTAGTATTAGTAATACTTGTCATAATAAAGTTGTATATTATTTTATTTCAAGAGATATGTG
>NC_054705.1:17324994-17332494 GCF_016097555.1 Gigantopelta aegis
ATGAGAGGGAGATATGGATTTCAAACATCGCTATGATAGGTTCCAATGTAAAAAATATTTCCTATTGCTAATAATGTTAACGTTTACTAATAAAACTGAAATTAGCAGCGTATAAACACACCCAGGCAGTATACCAATAAAAAGTGTGGCACCTCGCATTTAATCTACCTGCAAGAAAATGGGGGTGGCGAGCGAGTCAGATACCACTTAAGATATTTAATGAATGTCTCAATTAGCAACCCTCATTTCCCCTGAAAATCGCACTTTCATTTTTTGGGGTACCCTGCACTGCTTTCATGCTTTCAACCTCTTGTGCATTCTAGATAATAACTGTATAACAAATAAATGTATATTTACATGTGTATTTATTACCAATGGACAACAGCATTTACACAAATAATCAATTTCACATACTACTACTAACCAGAGCCACAGTTGGTTTTACTTCGTAAATATGCGATACAATGCAACCTGAAGTAACCAACACAACACTCTCAGGATGTTCAAAAATGATTGTATATTGACTTTCAGGATGCGGTTTTCAACAACAGTTCTGGCGTGTACCAGGAGCGCGTCTGTTAAGTCGACACTCTGAGTTGATAAATGACACGTCGTTGATGGAATGTTCAGTGAAATGTGGCAGGAAAACCAGCTGTTTGGCTTTCAGTGTCAACGTCAACAGACACCAGTGTGAACTCACCTTTAATGGAAGTTTTGAAAACACCAAGGAGATCAATCCAGACTGGGATTATTATGGCTCGGATTTCTGCTAGTCTGAGTAACAAAACTGTTAACTGTTTGTAAAATAATATGTCTTCACGAGTCCAAAGGATGTTTTAAACACGACGTGCGTGACTATTACCATGGATTAGTGTTAAAGGGACATTTCTGAGTTTGCTGCAGTATTTAAGATGTTATCGACTAACAGAGACTTTTTAACGATTGTAATTACATATCAAATATATTTTTCTGCATAATATATTAGTGGCTGTATATTAAACATGTTTCTGATCGTTCTAATATTTGTACTAGGTTAAATTTCATTATATTTCCTAAAATATATCTTTTCGTACGTACGAAATTATTTGAAGACAAAATCCAATTTGGGCTTCTTACAAAGATTAAGACGATCCGAAACACATTGATATACAGACATTGATATTCTAAACAAGAAAATATATTTAATATGTAAGTTTAATCGTAGAAATATTTTATTAGTCGGAAACAGCTTACAATGTAGCAAACTCGGGAATGTCCCTTTAAGGTCGATGACAGTCACTTTTCGCACCCTTGTTTTGTAAGAAGATGCAAAGTGACGTCATTGGAATATGACGCCATTCAAACTCAGAAATAGTTGTATTATTATAATGCTTCGCCACATGGAAATAAAAAAACTGGTCAACATTCTATAACACGCAGATAACGCTGTTTACAGGTCGGTATTCTTTTCATAATTCTGGACAACATATTAAGTTTAAGTTTTAAAAGATGAACGAAATAAAAAATACCTTTTGTCAAATATATCATAAAAAAAAAACCTTTGGATATGCTATAATTATTGTGTACGAAGCTAAAACAAGGGTCCAAACAGTGACTGTCGTCGACCGTAGATGTTCTATCGATAGGACGACTGCAACCGTGACTCCTAGAGACGATGTATCTTACTTTTGTTTATAAAGCAGTTTACTTTGTTTAACGAAATCACTAGAACACACTGATTTGTTAATTGTCGGCTGTTGGATGTCAAATATTTGAAACTTCAGATATATAGTCGAAGAGAAAAACTACTACATTCTTCCATTATTACTTGGGATCTTTTATTTGTACGTTCCCACAGGCAGGATAACACATACCACAACATTTAATATACCAGTCGTGGGGCACAGGTTCGGACCGTGGAAGGGGGTTCATTGCGGGGGTTCGATCCTTGAACCCAAGCATCTCAGGCGAGAGCTACACCGACTGAACTGTAGGAAAACCGTGTGTATTATCATGTTACATGTAGTTATTTAAAGCCCAAGTTTTGTGGCTAATATGATATATATATATATATATATATATATATATATATATATATATATATATATATATATATATATATATATATACTATCAGGGGTAATGAAAAGGCAGATTCAGCTGCCAAGTCTGCTCTGGATTTGCCTCATGCCAGGGTTGGTGTACAGTATACTGATTTTGAATATAGTATTAACCAATTTATCTTTTCGACTTGGCAACATAATTGGGACGGTGCGGTTGCGAACAAGCTTCATGCCATCAAGCCGGTCTTGGGAGAGTGACAGTCCTCCTATAAACAGTGCAGGAAGGATGAGGTAGTCTTGTGTCGTGCCCGCATCGGTCATACTTACTTGACCCAGTCATTTATCTTGAAGAAAGATCCTCCATCTCAGTGTGAGCACTGTCAGTGTGCTCTGACGGTGCGCCACATTTTGGTGGAGTGTCAGCATTTTAAAGAAACTCGAAGAAATATATTTGGCCAACCTAATGTGATGGAATCATTTCGATTCCATCCAGAATTTGTATTACAATTTTTACGCGATACTGATTTTTACTCTAAATATTAATTTTATATATCTGTGATATTTGTATTTTTGCACAGTTCTTTACACTGTTTTTTAATTTAACTGTTGAATTTTTATACTGATGTTGATCATCACATTATGCTTGCATTTACCATAGTTTGACACCCAATAGCCGGTATATTTTTCGTGCTGGTGTGTCGTTAAACATTCATTCATTCGAACTCAGTATGCTACAAGTTAAATTTATAATCCTTCATTAAAAATATATTCTTCTAATTCGGGGAGGGGGTGTTCGTTCCAAACAACTGGCCAAAGGTCGTGGTATGTGCTTTCATGTCTGTGGGAAACTGCATATATAAAAGATCCCTTGCTGCATTAGAACAAAATGTAGCCGCCTTCCTCAGAATTACCAAATATTTGACATCTTCTACCAGATGATTAATTAATCAATGTGCTCTAATGATGTCGTTAAACAAAAACAAAATTTAACCTTTTATCAAAAAGGTCTAGAGTTTAATAAATTCAATTTAAAACAAATTGTTATGTTTGGAATGCACTTATTAAGTTGTTAAACAAGTAACGGCATTACAAATGATGGGGTGGTTCCTTTAACTTGAAAAAGGCGTATGGTTCCACCATAAAATAACTCATTAGAGTGGCTACAGTATAAACTGTAAGGCAGAACACTGTCTACGTTAAACATTTCTTTGCAAAACGATAGGCATTCATTCTACGAACCTGGACGCCATTCTACGAAGCGATCTCAGTGCTAAGATAATCTTAATCTTAAAGGGACAGACCCTAGTTTTTAAACACTACAACATATTTTTCACTATTAGAGCCATTTATGGTCACTGAAATCAAACATTACTTCTATTTTATTATTTAGATTATCCATTTCCGTAGAACAGACGTGTTTCTGTTCAACCTGGTGTTTGTAGTACCAAAAATAGCATGTTTTCATATTTTAAAAAACGCACGTGCGTCTGAGAAGTGACAGTTTACTATTCGAGTTCTAGTCTATATTTAAGGATATTCCTTGTTTTACTCTGTTTCACTTTCACTCTGTTGTAACTTTATCCAACTCAGTTACAGGTTTGTAAATTAACTGAATTTAGTGTCCATTTTTTGCGTGGATCCTAATCTAATTAAAATTAGCTCCACTATTACACGTGAATCTAACAGCAGCCCGTTGGAGTTCATGTCCAGTTGACCTTTCATTCGACCAATCATAACCTTACTTGCAAAATCATGCCAGTGATTTGAAAAGAATTTGAAAACATTCGGGATTGTGCCGAGGGTATACCAAATAATTCGTGTGAATTACGAAGTATACCGGAAACTAATTGAAATATAATTTTTTTTTAAATATAAAATTCGTTTCAAGACGAAAAAATAAACCGTGATGGTATAGCCATAAAATCTGTTTATACTAATATACACTCCAAAGTTCATTACTGCACTTTTCCACCTGTTTTTTTCAATGTTGAAATAGACCAACAATTGCATAAATAATCTCGCCCGATATTTTTACTATTTGTATGCTCCCGAATAACGCTATAAAAGGCGAAGTGTAATTGGTCGATATTTAAATTGTTATTTATAGATGAAATGTCAACTGGACATGGGAGTCCACGCAATGCTGTTAGATCTACTCGCTAGACTCAGTAAAGCTAATTTTAATCAGATTGCGTGGATCTATTCAACGGATTGGGTTTTTGTCTCGTTCCAACCAGTGCACAAAAACTGGTGAAAGGCCGTGGTATGTGCTTTCCTGTCTGTGGGAAAGGAAGGAAGGAAACGTTTTATTTAACGACACACTCAACATATTTTATTTACGGTTATATGGCGTCGGAGATATGGTTTAGAACCACACAAGTATTGAGAGAGGAAACCCGCTGTCACCATTTCATGGCATACTCTTTTTCGATTATCAGCAAGGGATATTTTTTATATGGATCATACCACAGAATGGATAACACCTACTACGGCCTTTTATATATCAGTCGTGGTGCACTGGCTGGAGCGAGAAATTGTCTGTGGGAAAATGCTTATGAAAGATTCCTTTCTACGTTAGAAACAATGTAGCGGGTTTCCCCTGATGTCTACGAATGAATGAATGAACGAATGAATGAATGAATGTTTAACGACACCCCAGCACGAAAAATACATCGGCTATTGGGTGTCAAACTATGGTAATGCAAACAAATCACTTGATGATCAACATTAATATAAAAATTCAAGATCTAAACAAAAACACAGTGTAAAGGTAGTACAATACCAAATAACTTCCGGCTGGGTCAAAGTTCGAGGTGCACCGATTTTGATAGAGAAGTGAACACCACAAGTCCTGTGACTGGTTATAAATGTGAGTGTGTTGGTTGTAAAAAAATAATAGTTTCATCTGGGTAAAATAAATGTGCAATTTTATTTCATCTAGTACCAATGTGTCAAGTAGCCTTGTGCTTGAAACATGTATGGGGTACCTGTAAAAAAAAGTACTCAAATTTTGTGCGAAACTAGGGTAGTCATAGACGCTACCCGTTATCTCAGAAACGAGCAGCTTGACCCCCATTTTTTTCTGATTCACTTTAAGTGTAAGGGGTGGTAGTATTTATATCCGTGGCGTTTATGTCGGTTGATACGTTGCAGGTAGGAGTTTTAGCCGTATATGTTACTATTGTCGTCTATGGGATTTGATTTGGTAGTGTACACCCTATAGCACATATTCAGTGCATAATAAATAATATTATGATTTTGTCATTTTATTTAATTAAACTATACTGGTTGATTAATTAGCCATCACTCGATCATGCAAGTTCACAATGACCTTGACCTTGACAATAATCTCTGTACATGGCTCTGAATGGAGTTTGAATCAAAGTTAGCACTGAAGAAAAGTTGGTTTTGGCCTATAATTCATACTGTAAAGATTTCAATAATATCTGTTTACATGGTATTTGACTTGCCATATACAACTGCTCTTAAATATGGTATTATATATAGGCAACCTGAACTAAGATTTTAATAGCAATTTATTTTTATATTAAAAATAGCATGTGCCAATAGTGGGTTAATATCTTTAGTTTCCATTAACATTGTTAATTTTTTATGTATGAAATTCTGAAAACTCAAATTTGTAAAGAAGTTGATTTTTATTGTCATTTTGACATATTTATAGGGTGCTAAGTTATATTTTAGACAAATTTGTAGTTTTATGCAAAATTTAAAGTAAATTTGAAGAAAAACTTTACCAAAAACATAATTAAATTTGTTGTCACTATTGTGCCTTCTGTTCTTATTTGTACATAACAATAAGGTTGTTAAACATATACTTAGATCTCCAGATCATTTTTGTTTCTTAATAATCACTTAGTTAGCTCTCATGAAAAGCATTTTGAGTTTATACTAGATTCAGAACCAATTTTTTCAGATTTGATTATCTGCCTTGGATTGATAATTTATTTTATTGTTAAAGCTGTATTACCTAATGTTACTAGCTAAATAAAATGCTGGATTACAGATTGTAGGAATACATCTAATGTAAATATTGTATTCATCCGGATTAGAAAATAATGCAAGAAAATAGATGTTCGGGTAATTTTGTCATTTAAAAATAGTTTTTTTTCGGTAATTAATCAAAAATAAATGTGTTAAAGCTGCATGATTATTCCAGATATCACAACTATTAAAACCTCCAACTACAGTAGGCTATAAATAAAATATAGTCAGGAATATTGGTGGCTGCCATTGGTTTTGATGGTTCATTATGAAAATCAGCATGGCCGATGGATTTGAAATTCCCACACCTGGTAACTTAAAGACACCCACACCCAGCATACAGGATTTCCTCCCAACACTAATGTTCAGGACATAAAGTCATTACTTCATACAGGTACAGTCATGTTTGTGTTTCCTTCCTCAGACAGTGTATTTTTTTTTTAATACTGATATTTCTTTGATGTGCCTGTTAAGGTCTTCATAATCTAGGGGTCAATCAAGTGCATGTGTTTCAATGGAATTCTTTAAAGGGGTAGAGGTACTCTGACTATCTTTGTTCTCTCTACATATATAAACTGAGTACACACACCCAACTGAAAGTAAATATCTTCAGGAGTTTTATTTTAAAACATTTTGTTGTTTAATATGACATTGCATTTGTACAAAACTATATGCAATATATATGCTTTTTGAGGGGTACATTATATTAGGTTGCACTGTAGAAACAACAGTTTCAGTGAGATTGTCAGTTTATGTCAGAATACACCAGATCCTGGTTGTCATAAAGACACATAGCTGGACACTTTTTGAAAAATGTATGTTATCAGTATAGGTAGTACAATACCAAATAACTTCCGGCTGGGTCAAAGTTCGAGGTGCACCGAACTTTTGATAGAGAAGTGAACACCACAAGTCCTGTGATTGGTTATAAATGTGAGTGTGTTGGTTGTAAAAAATAATAGTTTCATCTGGGTAAAATAAATGTGCAATTTTATTTCATCTAGTACCAATGTGTCAAGTAGCCTTGTGCTTGAAACATGTATGGGGTACCTGTAAAAAAAAGTACTCAAATTTTGTGCGAAACTAGGGTAGTCATAGACGCTACCCGTTATCTCAGAAACGAGCAGCTTGACCCCCATTTTTTTCTGATTCACTTTAAGTGTAAGGGGTGGTAATATTTATATCCGTGGCGTTTATGTCGGTTGATACGTTGCAGGTAGGAGTTTTAGCCGTATATGTTACTATTGTCGTCTATGGGATTTGATTTGGTAGTGTACACCCTATAGAACTGTGCAAAAATACAAATATCACAGATAGATACTGACTTTACTCAAAATTGTAATTATATCATGAAGAAAACAAGGGGATTTGTGCTGTATTGACCATTCTCAAAGAGAATGTTACACCCCTGCACCACGGTGAGGTTACAGCACGCGCAGGGGACTACGAATCAGAAT
>NC_054705.1:17334994-17357494 GCF_016097555.1 Gigantopelta aegis
TAAAAGACACAATAGTATAACATAAATGCAATACAATAATAAAGACAACAGTTTAATAAAAATGGAATAAAGTAATGTAATGTCACATTATTGTAATTACTACCATTGTGCTAATTTTAATATGTATCACACGCACAAACAGGCACAGACGCACACGCACCAACACACATGCACGTACACGCACACATAAACACACAAAAAACAAATATGTAAATAATTCATATGTATATATGTCAGTGTTCATTTAGTGTTTATTGCATTTATTAGTAACTTGTTTTATTAATTTACATAAATGTCAGCGTACTTGGTTTATTATAATAATATTTCTTTAGCAAATATTTACGTGAGTTAGTGAAATAAATGCATGTGAATAAATAGTGGAATTCGTCTCCAGTATCTGTTTCAGAGAACGTTCCATCTGTATCTAAAGATACCACAGTGCAAATTTGGCTTTTAAAGTAATTATCTCGATCATATGAATAAAGAGGAAACAGGACAGGCGACACATTTTCTCCTTGTCGGACACCGATGTCGCATGGAAATAGGTCTGAGGTTTTGTTTTTTGTACACATACATGACTTTATTCATTGATACATTTGATGGATTATTTAAAATAATTTTCCATTTATATTATTTTCTAACACTTTCTACCAAAGGCAAGTTCTCGAATTGGATCAGACGTTTTCTGGAAATTTACAAAAGCTCAAATAATTTCTTTCTTCTTGTCTTTAAAATTTCGATCAGGAATGTATATTAAATAGATGGTCGGTGGTAGAGTAGCCTTTTTGGAAAGCAGTTTGGGATACAGTCAATATATTATTTTCTTCAAGAAATTTATTTAATCGGTTATTTAAAGTTTGGAGATGCAGCAGAGCAACGTTATTGGTCTATAATATTTTGGTATTTATTGTTAAAAATGGGTTTAATTACTCCAGTCAACCATTCATTTAGAAAAGCACTACTTTCGAATATTATGTTAAACAGTATAATATAGATTGGTAGCACCATACCGTCAGATGTTTTAATAAATCCATTTATTATATGATCAATTCCAGGTGCCTTAGCGTTTTTTCACCTGTTTTATAACAAATGTTTTAATATATCCATTAATAATATGATCGAGTCCAGGTGTCTTACCGTTTTTCAGTTGTTTTATGCCATTTAATATTTCATTTTCTTCAATCCGTGAAAACCTTTTCACTATCTGAGTATCTTATTAGAGTTCAGGTTTGTTTCGTTACCGTCGTATTCGCCTTTGTTTAAAATTTGAATTAAAAAACAAAAACAAATCTAGTTTGTGAAAAGCTTTTAGGTCGATTGTTCTCATTTCTCGCATTTGTTTTTCTATATTAATATTTTGATAGAATGTTCTTGTAGCAGGGACTTTTTTTATAACTTTTATTTGCATTAATTGATATGTGTTTATTTTTTAAAAGTTTTTCTGATTTTTTTTTTTTTTTTTTTGCCTCATGATATTTTCCGCTGATGACTCGACAACTGTGTATTACCGACCAGTGATTGAGTACCTTTGAGTTTTACACGTCGCCTGATCGTGTACGATCGTGAAATATCCTAGAGACGATGCAGCCGGATCTAAAAAAATATTTTCTCATAGCTTCTGTTGGAGTATCGACACGTGTTTTAATGTCAACAGACTGATTATCAAGGATTGTGGATGCGATTTCGAGTTCTGGTTAATTTTATTTTAAAATTCTGTTGAGTTTTTGGGTTTCTTATCACTAGGCTTTTGTGACGGAAAATGCTCTTATCTTTTCGCCTGTGGCGATGTTAATTGTTTTAGAGGACCGTGTGCAGCTTGGTTACGTAATACATCCGCGCGACCGTGCCCCCTAATACACACCGAGACCAGATGTGGAGGCCATGTGGAGAGTGGTTACGTAATACTTCCGTGCGACCATGGCATCTCTAGAGAACTAGGCGACGACCTGTGTAGGCTTCTCTGGGAGTTGTGGACATATCACATGATAGGTGAGGTACCGCGTTGTGCCCCCAGGCGATATTCGCTGTCTCTGAGATTTTTGAATAAATAGATAGGATTTTAGATATATAGTGGAGAAACATTGGAAGGCTCCCGGGGAACGTAGTCCGACTGGACTGGTAAATATATTTTTCTGCTCTGTTGTATAACCTTGATGTATTATACCAATATTATTTAGACAGTGTCTCCGGTAATCTGACGAAGTACATTGTAGGCTTCACTGTTCTAATATATTAAAGCTTAGCCAGTCATCCTAGAGGACCTAGGAAAACTGTAGGTTATTGTCTTTATTGGGATATGTACCAGTATTAATTCTGTATTACAAGGTTACTGAATGAGTAGTTAAGGGTTAATTAAAAATTAACCAGTTAGGAATAGAGTTGTAATCCCTTTATAAATTAAGTTCCCCTGACAGCGTTTCTCAATTATCACACGTGTGGGTGTTGTATCACGGTGAAGTGATTAGAATATTGTGTAAACTAGACACCTAGTGATTAACTAATTAAGTGATTAGCTCTGGGTTATTATATTTGTTGTTGTTAATTAACTACTGCAGCAAGTACATTTGTCAGCGTAGTGTTAATACAGATTCCAAAGTGTATTGTGTTTTGTTTTCTAGTGAACTAAACGTGCTATATATATATATATATATATATATATATATATATATATATATATATATATATATATATATATATATATATATATATTTATATAAGATCTTATCTCTGATTATACCTAGAGCCGAGCCACTCGGGTATTAGACTGCCCGATACAGAGAGATCTAATAGATATACAGTTAGAAGAGATATTTGGATACTCGTGTTTTATTCAGTTACGGGTATTATAGGATCCCCGTGACAGGTTTGTTTCCCCTTTTTTGTTTGCTGGATATGTCATACAATCAGAAGAATCGTTAATATGTACACAATGTTCATCTGAAAAAAAGTGGGTCAAACTCAGTCTTTCAAAATGCTTAATTATTTTAGATAAACACTGTTGTCTTTGCAAGTCATGTTAACTCTAACAATACTCTTTATGTATTATATATATATATATATGTGTGTGTGTGTGTGTGTGTGTGTGTGTGTGTGTGTGTGTGTGTGTGTGTGTATATGTATGTATGTATGTATAAGTTATCACAATAAAAGTTCTTTGTATTATTCATATTTTTTTTTTTTTTTTTTTTTTTTAAATGGTGTAAAACAGGTGTAGTTAAATGAAAAGTGTAGGTGTATCCAAATACAGCTACACTTTTGGAGAAAACGTGCAGTTTATCGGCAAATACACCTACAATTTTAACAAAAGAAACCATGACATGACAACGACACCGGAAGTGGGGTATAATAAATAACAGAATAAATAGATGTGTATTGTTTCAAGTAAACTCAGTGGTAATGTGCTCGCTTGATGCGCAGTCGGTTTAGGATCGATCCCTGTCAGTGGGCTCATTAGGCTATTTATTGTTCCAGCCAGTGCACCACCACTGGTATATCAAAGGCCGTGGTATATGCTATCGTGTCTGTGGAATTGTGCATATAAAAGATCCCTTGCTACTAATGGAGAAATGGTGCGGGTTTCCTCTGACTATATGTCAGAATTACCATATGTTTGACATCCAGTAACATCAGAAGATTTAATCTCTACGATAAATGTTACGAAACTGAAAGTTATTTCAAAATAGTGTCTGCGGTGTTTTCCTTCTTGTAAATGAAAACATTCCCTAGAATTATATTAAAGACAAATTTACAAGCTGTGTCTGTAAAGATCACAGCTCATAAGACTATTACTCTATATAACTTACCGGCCTCGGTGGCATCGTGGCAGGCCATCGGTCTACAGGCTGATAGGTACTGGGTTCGGATCCCAGTCGAGGCATGGGATTTTTAATCCAGATACCGACTCCAAACCCTGAGTGAGTGCTCCGCAAGGCTCAATGGGTAGGTGTAAACCACTTGCACCGACCAGTGATCCATAACTGGTTCAACAAAGGCCATGGTTTGAGCTATCCTGTCTGTGGGAAGTGCAAATAAAAGATCCCTTGCTGCCAATCGGAAGAGTAGCCCATGTAGTGGCGACAGCGGGTTTCCTCTCAAAATCTGTGTGGTCCTTAACCATATGTCTGACGCCATATAACCGTAAATAAAATGTGTTGAGTGCGTCGTTAAATAAAACATTTTCTTTCTTTCTATATAACTTGTGTTACAATGTTTACGCGATACCGACTTTTATTCTAATTTTTATTTTATCTATCTGTGATATTTGCATTTTTTGCACAGTTCTTTACATTGTGTTTTTATTTCACTGCTGAATTTTTATATTGATCACTTTATTTGTTTGCATTTACCATAGTTTAATACTCAGTAGGCGATGTATTTTTCCTGCTGGGGTGTCGCTTAACATCTATTCTGTTCTATTCCATTCTATCACTCTGTGTTCAGTTTACGTACCCCCTCGAAACAATTACAATTTTAACCCAAGGGACGTTCAGGGTCTTCTTGATCAACTCCCTACTCCCTTTGTTTCCATGGTGGACTTTAATGCTCACCACACTTTGTGGGGATGGATTGACATAAATAATAGAGGTAAACAATTAGAAGATTTAATTCTCAAACATTACAATATTATTTAATGATAAAAATGCATACATATTTTCATCCTGCAGGTGTATATTTGTAAAAAGGATATGAGAATAAATAGCAATACGTTGAACTGATTTTGTACAACTGGATGTCTTCTGGGTTAGGCTCATTGTGTGTTTTATAGTAACCTCAAACATACGATAGGAATAACTGAAAATTGGGCGCTTGATGCGCGGTAGGTCTAGGATCGACTCCCGTCAATGGGCCCATTTGGCTATTTCGCATTCTCGTAGCCAGTGTACTATGACTGGTATGTCTAAGGCCGTGGTATGTGCTAGTCTTTCTGTAGGGTGGTAGATACAAAAGATCATTTGCTACTAATAGAAAAAATTAGCGGGTTTCCTCTCTAACACTGTATCTTAAAATTAATAAATGGTTGACATCCAATAGCCGATCATTAAAAAACAATGTGTTCCAGTGGTCTCGTTAAATAAAACGAACTTTTTAGCTTTGAAAACTGGGTGGTGAGTTTCCAATGAAGTCCACTATATACATAATGTATGATGTAAAAATGTATCGAAATATACTTTCCGCTAACGATGGGACTTTTGTTAAGAAACATCAATAATTGAGACTGTCATGATTTCTTATCCATAACATGATAACGCCCACAGAAACCAGATATATAATACTAGAAATTGGAAGGTGACGATAATTACGTTTTATTTGAAGTCGTGAACATGGTTTCCAAGAACTACTTCGTCTTGATAGCTGTTGATTTATTCGTCATTTGTCAAAGTAAGAACCTGTATTATTATTAGATTTCTATTTAACTTCATTTTAGCAGTTACCTGTCTATCTATCTATCTGTATATCTGTCTATCTATCTACCTATCTATATCTATTTACCTACCTACCTATCTATCTATCTACCTGCATTTATCTATTTATCTGTCTACCTGTATTTATCTGTATATATAACCATTTATCCATCCATCCATCTGTCTGTCTGTCTATCTATTTATCTATCTATCTATTTCTATTTCTATCTATCTATCTTTATTTGTTTCTTTTTGTCTATTGTCCTATCTTTCTGTCTATATATCTATCTATCTATGCATATATTTATCTGTCTGTCTATCTGTCTATCTATCAGTCTATGTATCGGTCTATCAATCTATCCATCTATCCATCTATCCATCTATATATCTATCTACTATCTATTTATCTATCTGTATGTATGTGTGTATGTATGTATGTATGTATGTATCTATCTCTGTCTCTCTATTTATCAATCTATGGGTGTGTTGTTGTTTGTTAACTTATATTTGAGGTAATTTGATAGTTAACATTGCTCGTGATAATCATAACCCTACAATGATAAACAAGCCGCTTGATTATGTTCCAACAGGCTATTTCTCGTTCCAGTAAGTCTACCATGACTGATATCTCAAAGTAAGTGGCATGTGCTACCGAATAGAATCCCTTGCTACTAATAGAAAAAAGGAGGGGGTTACATATCCGAATTACCAAACGGTTGACAACCAATAGCTGATAATTAATAAATCAATGCAACTCCTTCAATTGCCCACGGCAATGGGTATAGTCGTAACTATTGTTCTGGGGGTTTTAATTATTTTTTGGCTTGTACTATATTCATCGGTGGGTTTTTTGTTGTTGTTGTTTGTTTTGTTTTTTGAGTGTGTTTTTTTTTTTTTTGGGGGGGGGGGGGGGGGGGGGGGTTGTTGTTGTTGTTTTTTTTTTGTTTTTTTTGGAGGGGGTACATTTTCTTAATTTCAGGGGTCAATGTGCTTGAGTGGTGTTGTTAAACAATGAATGAATGAATGTTTAACGACACCCACGCACGAAAAATACATTGGCTATTGGGTGTCAAACTATGGTAATGCAAACAAATAAGGTGATGATCAACATCAATATAAAAATTCAACATTTAAATAAAAACAGTGTAAAGAACTGTGCAAAAATACAAATATCACAGATAGATACTGACTTTTACTCAAAATTTGAATCTGTGCTGTATTGGCCATTCTCAAAGAGAATGATACACCCCTGCACCACGGTGAGGTTACAGCACGCGCAGGGGTTGTTAAACAAAGCCAAACATTTAACTTTGTTTATGTTAACCCTTACTTCTTGAGCTACGCCGATTGCTGTTACCAGACCGAAGTAGCTGACACGCAAAATTGGTGTCTGCCTGTTTATCTATCTATATGTATGTATGTGATTGTTTGTGTATTTATATTTCAGGTGATTTGACAGTCAACATTGCCCACAATAAGGCTACGATGATGAGCAGCACGTTAGTTTGGAATAATAACCCTTTTTATTCGAGTTTCGCCGTTGATGGTAACCTGGGACGTACGTTGAACACTGATGGTTGTGCCCACACCAAAACCAACGACATGAAACCTTGGTGGATGGTCGACTTACAAGGAACGTTTGTTGTTCACAGCGTCACCATAACCAACAGAGATCTACTGCGTAAGTGTGGTGTGTTAAAGGGACTGTCCCGAGTGTGCTTCCATTGCAACATGTTTTCGACAAAGATAACCGTTATGCAAGGGTAGGATGATTAATTGCGGTTCACGATTATCGCGGTTTTCGGCCCTCGGTTCGATGCATCGTTTTCCGATTTGCGTACCTCGGTTTATTATGATCTTGTTTTTAATGAATTCCTTTGACGGGACCATAAACATTGTACCCTCACAAAATACGAACTGCAGGACCTGTGCGATGAATGTGTCGATAGATAAAGCGCTCGTCTGATGCGTGATCGATCATGGATCGATTCCCGTCGGTGGGCCCATTGGGCAATTTCTCGTTCCAGCCAGTGCTCCACAGCTGGTGTAACAAAGTTGTGGTATGTACTATCCTTTTTAGTGGGATGGTGCATATAAAAGATCCCTTGCTGCTAATCGAAAAGCGTAGCCCATGACGTGGCGACAGCTAGTTTCCTCCATCAATAGCTGTGTGGTCCTCAACCATAAGTCCAACGAAATATAACCGTAAATAAAATGTGTTGAGTGCGTCGTTAAATAAAACATGTTCTTACTGTCTATAGAATAAACAGTTTAAGCATGTTTTGTCCTAGTAACGAAAATGGAAACAAAACAGTAGATAATTATAAAATGTCGCCCAATTTCCGTCGTATTAAAACGATTCACCATCGCTAATTTCCCTACGCTTTTAATTCACTAGTATTTATTATGTGCATGTACATGGTTACACATATACTCATCAAAAAAGTAGAGAAACCTGAAATATTAATATCAACTATTAGACCGAACATACGTTTTGACCATAGACATCCTAGTAAAGAACGTCCAGGTCTGCTTATCAACAAACCTAAACACATTCCATAGTTTGCACGTGCATCACCCAGTTGCCCCGTACACGTGATTGGTGTGTCATTCTCGATTTTGACAATTTCCACGAAGGTCGATTAATTACTGTGGAACATTATTTCTGTCATTTTTTTTCATTCCGTTGATCATACAGTTACTGTTTTGTTTTTAGTCATTTTTATTGTTTTAATTTGCGATTTACTGATTTAAAAAAACCCGTCAACTTTCAAATTTCACTTCTGAACCTAATCGTCCTTCAAGATCGTTGGTGGTCATAAACGTTCAGAGTTCCACTAAATTTAGGTTAGAATTTGAATAGTCAGAGGTTTCCATTTATATCCAAAACTAGCAGTATACACACTCACCCATTTTCTTTCCAATATGCGTATGTTGACCGCGTGGGTGTGGGTGTGGTGTGTGTGTGTGTGGGGGGGGGGGGGGGCTATCTCAGTATGTAAAGCGCTTTTGTGAGATCGTTTGGTCGAAGGACCGAGCCCACTCAATAGATCCATTTTGTGAATTTGTTCCCCGTCCGAACTAGTGGTATGTGCTGTCCTGTCTATTGGAAAGTACATATACAAATTCCTTGCTGCTATGGGGGGGGGGGGGAGGATATTGCGTGTTTCGTCTAAAACTGAGTCAGGATTACAACATATTTCACATGCAATAGCCAGTGATTAATGCATCAGTGTTCTTTGTTGCAATTGGTATTTCGGTAATTTTGTTATACTTTGTTTGAATTTTTGCGCCTAGCGGTATTGGTGGTTTGATTTGGTGGGTTAAACTAAAGACACTTTGAGCGCCGGCTTTCAATTTAGAATAACATCGTGTTTTAATATTTCCTTTATTACAGCAGAAAGACTTCACAGTTTTGTGATTGAACTCTTTTCACAAAACCCTAAAGGATGTTCTGGCGGTGGTTCTGTCGTTTGTTTGAATTACACCGGAGCGGGGCTGCCAACAGGCCAAAGTAATTTTTCATGCGATGAGCCAACCAGAGGCCGATTCTTCCGCATTAGCAAATGGAACATGAAGGATCCTGATGATGTACTGACCTTGTGTGAAGTTCAAATATATGGCACTGAAGGAAATGGTATGAACAATTCCTCTATATTTTAGTTACATGGTAGTTTGTTTGTTTGTTTGTTTGGTTTAGTTTGACGATACTCTAGAACACATTCATTTATTAATAATCTGCTATTGGATGCCAAACATTTGGTCTGAGACAGGAAACCCGCTACATTTTTTTCATTAGTATTAACAGATATTTTGTATGCACCATCCCACAGACAGGGGAGATGGAGGGAGGGAGAGCTACGGATTTCAAACATCGCTATGATAGGTTCCAATGTAACAAATCATTTCCTACTGCTAACAATGTTAACGTTTACTAATAAAATTGAAATTAGCCGTGTATAAAAACACCCAGGCAGTATACCAATAAAACTTGTGGCTCCTCGCATTTAACCTACCAGCAAGAAAATGGGAGTGGGGTGAGGGAGTCAGATACCATTTAAGATATTTAATGAATGTCTCTATTAGCAACCCTCATTTTCCCTGAAAATCGCACTTTCGTTTTTCGGATACCCTGCACTGCTTCAACCTCGTGTATTCTACATAATAACTGTATAACAAATAAGTGTATATTTACATGTTTATTTATTACCAATGGACAATGGTACTTACACAAATAATCAATTTCACATATTACTACCAACCAGATTCACAGTTGGTTTTACTTCGTAAATATTCGATACAATGCAACCTGAAGTAACCGACACAACACTCTCAAGATGTTCAGAAATGATTTTATATTGACTTTTCAGGATGCGGAATTCCACAACAGTTCTGGCGTGTACCAGGAGCGCGTCTGTTAAGTCGACACTCTAAGCTGATAAATCATACGTCGTTGATGGAATGCTCAGCGAAATGTGGCAGGAAAACCAGCTGTTTGGCGTTCAACGTCAATGTCAACAGTCACCAGTGTGAACTCACATCTAATGAAATTTTTGACGACACCAAGGAGATCAATCCAGACTGGGATTATTATGGCTCGGATTTCTGCTAGTCTGAGTAACAAAACCGTTAACTGTTTGTAAAATCATATCTCTTCACGAGTCAAAGGGACTATTATCATGAAGTGTTAAAGTCGATGAAAGTCACGTTTCGCACCCTTGTTTTGTAAGGAGATGCAAAGAGACCTCATTGGAATACTGACGCCATTCAAAGTCAGAATTAGTTATATTATTACAATGCTTCGCCTCATTGAAATAAAAAAAACCCTGGTCTATAACACGCAGACAACGCTGTTTACAGGTCGGTATTTTTTTCGTAATTCTGGACAACATATTAAGTTTAAGTTTTAAAAGATGAAAGAAATAAAAAGTACTTTTTGTCAAATATATTATATAGAAAATTACCTTTGGATATGCTATAATTATTGTGTACGAAGCCAAAACAAGGGTCCAAAAAGTGACTGCCATCGACCTTAGATGTTCTGTCGATAGGACGACTGCCACCGTGACTCCTAGAGACGATTCATCCTACTTTTGTTTATAAGGCAGAGTTAAAGTTTACTTTGTTTAACGGAATCACTAGAACACATTGATTTGTTAATTGTCGGATGTTGGATGTCAAATATTTGAAACTTAAGATATATAGTCGAAGAGGAAAACTACTACATTATTCCATTAGCACTAGGGATCTTTTATTTGTAGGTTCCCACAGACAGGATAACACATACCACGACATTTGATATACCAGTCGTAGGGCAAATGTTCGGTCGGGGAAGGGTATCCCAACCATACAATGGGTCTATTGCGGGGGTTCGATCCTTGAACCCAAGCATCTCAGGCGAGCGAATGCATGAATGAATGAATTAATGTTTAACGACACCCCAGCACGAAAAATACATCGGTTATTGGGTGTCAAACTATGGTAATGCAAACTAATAAAGTGATGATCAACATCAATATAAAAATCCAAGATTCAAACAAAAACTCAGTGTAAAGAACTGCGCAAAAATAGAAATATCACAGATAAATACTGACTTTTATTCAAAATTTTAATTGTATCCCGAAGAAAACAAGGTGATTTGTGCTGTATTGGCCATTCGCAAAGAGAATGTTACATCCCTGCACCACGATGAGGTTACAACACGCGCAGGGAACTACCAATCAGAATTACCAAATGTCTGAGGCTCAGGCGAGCACTGAACAGTAGGAAAACCGTGTTTATTATCATGTTACATGTAATTATTTAAAGGCCAAGTTTTGTTGCTAATATTATATTAGTAATTAGTAATAGTATTAGTAATATATTAATATATATATATATATATATATATATATATATATATATATATATATATATATATATATATATTACTAAACATTGTAATTGTATCCCGAAGGAAACAAGGGGATTTGTGCTGTATTGGCCATTCTCAACGAGAATGTTACACCCCTGCACCACGGTGAGGTTATAGCACGCGCAGGTGACTACGAATCAGAATTACCAAATATCTGACATCCAATAGGCAATGATTAATTAATCAATGTGCTCTAGTGGCATCGTGAAACAAAACTTTTCCCCTAAAGTACGACTGCCGTCCTCATTAACCGATGCTATATAAGCCGAGTGACAAAGATGGCGACTTCCATTGCCTTTGCATTTATGGAATGCAATTTAGTACACAATACCTAGCATGATGTGTGTACGATAACTGGACAAGTTATTAATATATCATGCTCCAACTGTCTATTTATATTCTCCACTGGCCATACTTCAGTCAGCATTGATTGCTCATGTACATGTATTTTGTTTATATCAATAAGCAAATGCTCACGGTAATAAAGAATTTAATTAAGTTAGTTAACTTTACCTGTGCGCAAAACAAACACCCAACCTTGTAAATTCCGGCATTGTGTAAGGTAGTCGGCAGTACACATCAAAAGAGGAGAAGTGGTCAGAATGATTGGAACATATCAACACAGCCCTCAATATTATAGTATAGATAAAACCCAGATATGAAAATTAACTTTAGATATTGTATTTTGAACAAATATAATTAATACACAAAAACGATTATATAGAAATGTTATTGTATAGTATTAATTGTTATTGTACATTTTGCATATGTATGTGTTGTCTTTAGAAACAACAGCAAACAGAATGTTGTACTTAGAAGATGCACCATTTCTATTTTTTAAATGTGCAGTTAATACTGTTTCACCACTTGTTTTTAAGATAATGATTTTAGAACCTCTACATTACCACCACCAAATTGTCATATTCTGAGACAATACACATTTACAAAACACACGATCCACACACACACACACACACACACACACACGCACGCAGACACACACGCAGACACACATACACACACGCACACCTACACGCGCACACATACACACACGCACACACACAAAGATACACACATACACCCACACCCACACACACACACAGAGAGACACACACAAAGATACACACACAGGCACACACGCACACACGGGCACATAGAGAGAGACACACAGAGACACACATACACACACGCACATACACACACGCACACAGATACACACAGACACACACACACACACACACACACACACATATATATATATATATATATATATATATATATATATATATATATATATATATATATATATATATATATTGTCATGGCTGTCCCAACAATTTGGTAACTGTGTGCTGTGACGTGGACCTTTCTCAAATAATTTTAACATTGGACAAAACAAAATATTTATTTTTACATTTAGTAGTAATTATTTGTATATTTGCTTGTATTCTGTAATGTCTGGGACTATGCCATTTATTATAGTTATTGTTTAATAAAATTCTTATTAGTGCCGTTTGTCGTGTCGCGCACTATAGGCAAAAACGACATTGCGTAACTATTGTTAGTGATCGTTTGGATGCGAGCTACATTTAGTTGTATTTTATATTATGTTTATAGTGTATGAAATTATGTTTGTAAATAGTTGCCGTAATTTATTTTTGGGATATTAGTATATTACGATCGCTAAATGTGTTAATTTAATGTTTGACGTCCGTATTTTGGTCTTGCGGTCTTCGACTTTATTTAATTCCCAGATTCCTGTGCATATAAAAGCTATGGCACAACGTTGACATTAATATTATTGATGTAAATATTTCCATAATTGCAAAGTGTGTGTAGTTACACACTGAACACACCCCCCCCCCCCCCCCCCCCCCCCCCCCCCCCCCCCCCCCCCCCCCCACACACACACACTTTTCAGATATTTTCCATGGGCTCATAAATAAACCTGGGATAAATTTCCGTTTGATCGACTGTTTTGACATGGCTACCGGGATTGACCTTGCCCTTCAGTGAAGTTTATTTTCCTCCAAAACTTGTACGATCGATTAGCTATTTTCTTAGTTAAACGTATCCTAATATTGTTTGTACATTATGGCAAATCATTTTGTTAATCAAGTGAGGTAATAACTGTAAAACTAATTACTGTAATATTAGTGCTTTTAGGAACTATATCCTTGTACGCTAAGAACCTGTTTACACATACTGGTTGCTAAGGTCTGATATATCGGTACACAATGTTTGTAAACAACAGTATAAAAAGGCTGTTTTTATAATATTCCCAAAGGCTTTTTCATTAAAACTATTTAATATTGAAATTAGACTAAAAAAGCAATTGTGTGGTGATAGTGCCGTATTTATGCACATTAGAATTTGTTTGTATTATTAGCTCGAATTCCCAATGTATTTGCAGTGCACTTTAGCGTGTCTTTGTGTCTAGTGAATAATGTCGTTTTCTCAATAATCCCAAAGGCTTTTTCATTAAAACTATTTTATATTGAATTAGACCAAAAAAGCAATTGTATAATAATAGTCTCATATTTATGCACATTAGAATTTATTTGTATTATTAGTTTGAATTCCCAATGTATTTGCCATGCAAAATGAGCGTGTTTTGTGCCTGGTTAATAATGTCGTTTTTATAAATATTCTAAAGGCTTTTTCTGTAAAATTGTTTTACGCAAATTTTAGACTAAAAAAGCAATTAAGAAATGTTAGTTTTATCTTTATGCACTTTAGAAATTCGCAGAATTAATTATTTCAGGTTCGTAATGCTTTTAAACTGACGTATTTACAAAAGTTGAAGTTTCTTAGGCTTTAGAGTGTGCATTTACAAACTGTAAACTGCAAACGGAAGCTAGACAAAAAAGCAATTACTTTATTTATTGAGCAATTGTGTGCATAACGTAATTATTAAATGAAATGATATTTATTTTGTAAAGCTAGATCTCTTCCTAGCGTGACATAATTTTTGATTGGCTGTTATGACGTCACGTGGTACTTAACAGAAAATATAAAAGGCTGACGTCAATGGACGTCAACGGTTGTTCTCTCACTTGTTCGCGGTCTGACAAACAAACATTAAAGACATGTCCCCTTGTCCAACTTTTCAACTTTATTACATTGCATACATTTAAATTGACACTGGAATAACTTTTACTTATATTTTTAAAGTCAAATTTTATTAACTTTACCATCTTTATTTAATTAACTTGTTTTATGGAAGCAATATTTATAAGCAACTGCAAGCTGTTTACATTTATTGGAGATGCAATCCTCACTGGTTTGATATAACTAGAGCTGAAAGGAAGAGATCTATATATATATATATATATATATATATATATATATATATATATATATATATATATATATATATATATATATATACTCTTCAAAAGAAGAAACGCAAAACCACATTGTCGTAACATTTGGAGAATTGATTTAATTATTGAATGGTGAGTCCGATAATTACCAAATGTGCAGGATTGTTCACAATTCACTCTAGTCCATTGTGAGTAAGTGATAGGACAACACACCACCAAGGTCAAGGTCATCTGGAGTCAATACCGGGTGTGGCCTCCGCGTGTGTTGACAACTGCCTGGCACCGCCTGCCCATTGAAGCAACCAGAGTACGGATGACGTCCCGGGGGATGGTGGCCCACTCGGCCTGCAAGCTGCTGCCACTGTAGGGCAATTACTGTAATCTGGGCTGTAGGAACGGTATGTCCGCTGTCGCTAGGCGTCGGTTTAACACATACTCCCATAGTTGCTAAGGTCTGATAATCGGTACATCAATGGCCAAGTAAAGGACATTAATGTTGTTGTAATCTGTAGGAAAGGCGTTTTGAGACGTGCTGTGTGATATTGGCGTTAGACATGTTGGAACATTGCGTGGCGATGGCCATATTTATGCACATTAGATGTGTGTTTGTATTATCTGGTCGAATTCCCTGTGCATCAGGTTGCCCTGCACGTTTAGCGTGTCTTTCTGTCTAGTGTGTGAGATGTCGTGCCCCCACCATGAACTACCCCCAAAGAATTTTCCACTTAAAACTATTTTATGCCGCAATTTCACCAAAAAAGCAATTGTATAACATCTTCATCATGATTTATGCAGCATTAGAATCGGGACTTGTCACTGAACCACACCTGTCTCCATCGCAGTTGAGGCCATTGCAAAATGAATCGTGTTTTGTGCCTGGTTCGGAATCGACGGTTTTATAAATATTAAGAAAGGCCTTTTTCTGTAAAATTGTTTTACGCAAATTTTAGACTAAAAAAGCAATTAAGAAATGTTAGTTTTATCTTTATGCACTTTATATCCTGCGCAGAACCTGGTATTTCAGGTTCGTAATGTTTAAACTGACGTATTTACAAAAGTTGAAGTTTCTTAGGGATTTAGCGGTGCCTTTACAAACTGTAAACTGCAAACGGAAGCTAGGGAAAAAAGCAATTGTTTATTTATTGAGCAATTGTGTGCATAACGTAATTATTAAATGAAAGATGGTTTATTGGGGACACTAGATCTCTTCCTAGCGTGACATAATTTCTGGATTCGGCTGTTATGACGTCACGTGGACTTGGCATATAAAAGGCTGACGTCAATGGACGTCAACGCATGTTCTCTCACTTGTTCGCGGTCTGACAAACAAACATTAAAGACATGTCCCCTTGTCCAACTTTTCAACTTTATTACATTGCATACATTTAAATTGACACTGGAATAACTTTTACTTATATTTTTAAAGTCAAATTTTATTAACTTTACCATTTTTATTTAATTAACTTGTTTTATGGAAGCAATATTTATAAGCAACTGCAAGCGTGTTTATGTTTATTGGAGATGCAATCCTCACTATTTGATATAACTAGAGCTGAAAGGAAGAGATAAAATATATTATATATATATATATATATATATATATATATATTTATATATATATATATATGTTGGAAACTTACCTGTGAACATTAACTTTATTTCTATTTACTCATCACCTTTAAATAAATTTATAATTATGAAAACTGGAACACTTCGTCTTTGTCATTTGTGGATGTTATTTGTATTCTCTGGAATTTGTTAATATCCTTGGGACGCGGCCACAACAAACATGGTGTCAGAAGTGGGATGTTTATTTATTAAACAACCTTGATCCGGATTCACGTACTGAGGAGGAATCGTAACACTTTCCAGGAAAACATTATAAATGTATTCACAGTCATGGATAATGAAGCTGTCTGTTCACCGGATCCTGAAGTTAATCTTAAGTTGCCAAATGTCTCGGAAGGAGCTGGACAAGGAGATATCTTGTTTAACGAGGATAGCCTAGAGGATCCTGTATTTTCAAAGGGAAGGAATGGAGTGGACTATCACACTGGAAAATCTCATTCACAGGAGATGTCTTCCAGGGAGGAAAATACAGTGAGGTATTCAGTACCTAAAATACAAGTAGGAGACAGGACATATTATAGGAGGAAAATAATGAGCCATTCTTTACCAAATGTTTATTTGGAAAATTACTTGTCTCCAGATAGACAAAATATGATAAATCGACCAATGTCGGAATTTCACCTGCGGAATAATAATTCAAGGGAGACAACTCACAAAAACTGTTCAGAATATGTCAACCCGATGACTATACTGCCTGACTGTTATGATGGTATAGCAGACTGGGAAGAATATCTTTCACATTTCCGCTGCTGTGCTGATCTTGGAGACTGGACAGAACAGCAGCAGTTGTTAATTTTAGCTGCCAGCCTTAAAGGTACTGCAAGAACATTTTATATGGGGCTTACCTTATTGGAAAGGAATTCTCTTCATCACCTGATCAAAAGAATGAACCAAAGATTTCGAAGTGAGAGACGACAGTCAGTCTGGTTGAGTCGCCTTGAAACAAGGAGCAGACACCCGGGCGAGTCAATTGCTGGTTTTGCTGATGATATACGTCAAATGACTAAAAGGGCATATGGGCGTCTGGATAGCCAATCTCAAGAGGCTATCGCTTTAAATCAGTTTTACAAAGCAGTATGTCCAGAGGTAAAATTTAACTGTATTGACAGGGGTTGTCAGACACTGGATGATGCAGTGGAAGTATGCAAGAGATGAGAAACTCTTATAGGTGATGATAAGGATAAGAAAAGATCCTCAGTTCGAGCCTTAGGAGGAGAAAATGTTAATTACACGACTCAGTCCATGTGTAATACTGGAAAGAATGGATTTTCAAATCAAATACAGGAGCAGAATGGTTTGTTGAAACAATTGTTAGGGAGAATAAATAAAAAACTTTAAATGAGACACAAATCAATCTATCAAAAACAACACTTTGTAAGGAGGTGCTTCATTTGCAGGTCTCCTACTCATGTAAGAAGAGACTGCCCTGTATAGAAAATTCACTTGGAGCGGGAGGATGCACAATATAGTCAAAATAGACTCGGGGAAATGTGAGTATGTCCTCTCAGTAGGCCGGGAGAGGACGGAGACATCGAAGCCTTTACATAGAACAGATGTCAGAGTCGGAGTAACTACAAAAGGAAATGAGTTGTGTGACAATGGAATGTACATAGAGGGACATTTGTATAAAGTCACAACTAATTTCCTTGTAGACAGCCGGTCAAACATTACAGTTCTTTCGAAGAGAACATTTAATACAATATCTGAAAATGATAAACCAACACTGTTACCATGGCCAAAACCTATAAATGGAGTCAATGGTACAGAACTGGAAACACTAGGCTGTGCAATGATGAAGATATTTCTTGATGGACAGGAATATGAGCATCCAGTGGTTATATGTGATATCACTATTGATGCTATTCTAGGAGAGGATTTCCTGCTGAAGTTTGCTGAATCACTAGACTACAAAAGCCTGACACTGAAGCTAAACGGTCTACATATTCAGTGTACAACCGGAGAAGGCAGGATGGTTTGCCGAGTTGAAGCAAGGAATACAATCGTAATTCCACGTAATACAGGATTGTTTGAAGCGAAAAATAACCACACAAATGCAGATGCAATGGCTAGAAATCTGTGCAAAGTTTGTCAGAGGCAAACTGCAGTCCAAGACATGGATTCAGTGAGTGTTGATGATATGGAGTTGAACGATGAACCACCTGATCAGGGAAAACCAGCTAACAGACAAGTATCCATTGATGTTGTATGTGCTGTTATCAGGAAACAAGATACTGGGACTGAAATTGAACCACACAATCCTTCACCGGTCATCCTAGAGGGCTGGAATATAACTGAAATTGATCAAAAACAGTTGGATGATGAAAACATATTTCCTATACTTACAGCCTTAACCTTCTGACTACTGCAGGCGAGATATCTCGCCCGACGTCACGTCAGTCGATATACTGTACACTGTATACAGTGCATTCCCCAATTCATATTTCCCGTCGTTTTGCACACGACACTCACCGGAAACGGAAATATAATTTTAAAAAAAAGATGTTTTTTCAAAATGGTGGTTTTTGTTTTGATTTTTTCAATTGAAAATACCTTGAAATTTTGAGTTCAAAAAGTGGTTTTCAGCAAATATTTTCGCTTGACAACAATAATTTTCAGGGATCGATAGCTGATTGTAACAGCTAATTTCATAATAAATTTGATCGTTTTACCAACAACGAAAATTACCAAATATTGCAATATGAATCGTAGTTCGGGTTTTAAAAAAAATTCTGGTCAGAAAACCACTGTTATTGGGAATAATGGACATAAATACTGGACAGCTGGCCACAAATGCCCGTAAGTAAACGCAACTTTTTCGATTTTTTGCCTAATTTTAATCATCATTAGCCGATCTAAAATAATAAAAATTACAAAAAAAAGACATGAAAATAATACTTACCGATTCATATATGAACTTTATTTCATGTATTTATGAAACATTTAAGTGAATGTATGTGAGTAAAAATTATAAACTTGTACCCACTCAACGTGGTTTTTGTTAAAAATTCATCCAGTAGTCTAAAGGTTAAGCAAAGGTTAAAGACCAGATTGGAGTGATATTTCATCCAAATCATCAATTACCAAAAACTTATGGCGACATTGGGATAGACTGGAGATCCATTCATGTGTTATATACCGGCGGTGGCATGATGAAAATGAAGAAACGACTCAACTGCAGCTGATCGTACCTGAAACACTGAAGCAAGATGTGTTCACATTTTACCATGACATTCCAACTGGAGGACATATGGGCAGGCAGAAATCCCTGGAAAGAATAAAGAAAGCATTTTATTGGCCTGGAATGAAAGAAGACATTGAGGTATATTGTCAAGCTTGTGACTTGTGCGTAGCCAGGAAGCAGCCAAAAGCCAAACCAGCACCCTTGGTAAACCTGTTCAAGAGAAAAAGGAAAGTGAAGTGGAATCTTATATATCTGAACTTGAACATAAATTAAAGCGTGTACATAAAGCAGCCCGGAAAGGTCTGAAAAGACATGCTGTGTATCATAAGAAAAGATACGACACGAATAGCAAAAGGCGAACATTCTCGAAAGGACCAGCTGTATGGCTTCATAACCCTCTTCGAAGACATGTAGTTTGTGAAAAGCTGACTTCCAGCTGGAAAGGTCCGTATCTCATTACCAGGAAACTTGACGACCTGACTTTCCTTGTCATGAGGACTCCAAAACAACCCCCAAAAGTTTACCATGTTGATCGGCTTCGTCTTTACAAAGGAAGAAAGTTACCCCTGGAGGTAGATTCAGTCCAATAAGCTGAACATATGTAGGAGAGAGAACATTTTCTTCAGAACTCACAGTGCTTATTATTATGTTATATAGATTTTTTTTTAATGTTTTAAAAAGAGATGGTATATGAGAAAGAAAAGTAGAAATACTATTAAATAAAAATATAATACTATAGAGAACAAAAAGAAGGAGCATGGTAGTAAAATTTGGAAACAGAGCACATTATAACATAATAATTAGGTGTGGATAATGTTCAAATGGATGAAGGCTGCATAAGAAACAGTCTAGATAAATTTATAGAAATTGTATTGTAGAAGTATTCATTTTAGTGTAAATAGATAATGAAGCCTGATGTAAATAGTTTTAATTGTCTAGTTCATCTGGGAATTGGCCATAGGTAGGATGCAACAATGTTGTGGTATATAGCGCACCTGGAATGGAATGGTGGTGCTATGATTTCTGTGGCAATTCTTTGTCATCGGGGCGTATCTGGATGGTGGGAGGATTAGTTAATGATGACTGGAATTGATGAATAGACATTTGGTATATTTAATCTAGCTGATTATGTAATGGTGGGCAACCTTATGGTTAGAGATCCTGGAATACTCGTTACTTTTAGAACCATGGAGGACTGTATGTGCAGCATGTATTGTGGACATAAATAAGAGGAAACTGTGTTTATTCTGTGGATGGAGCAAATTCGAACTGTGCCGTTACATTTGGAAATTTAATTCTCTGATGCCACTGATGGATTATGATTTCGATAAACTGTGCCTTTGGTGAACTGTGAATTTTTTTTCGATAAGCAGTGTTTCTGTGGGAGACATTAATGAATAACTATTCGTGTTTATGTGAAATTCAGCGGTATGTGACATCCATGAATTGGTTTATATTTGACCCGTAGTGTCCAAATTAAGAGGGGGAGCGTGCCATGGCTGTCCCAACAATTTTCGTAACTGTGTGTTGTGACGTGGACCTTTCTCAAGTAATTTTAATATTGGACAACTTTTTTTTTTTTTTTTTACATTTAGTAGTAATTGTTTGCATATTTGCTTGTATTCTGTAATGTCTGGAACTATGCCATTTATTATAGTTATTGTTTAATGAAATTCTTAGTAGTGCCGTTTGTCGTGTCACGCACTATAGGCAAAAACGAAATTGCGTAACTATTGTTATTAGTGATCGTTTGGATGCACAATGCGAGCTACCTTTTGTTGTATTTCATAATATTTTTATAGTGTATGAAATTATGTTTATAAATAGTTGCCGTAATTTATTTATGGGATATTAGTATATTACGATCGCTAAATGTGTTAATTTAATGTTTGACGTCCGTGTTTTGGTCTTGCAGTCAGAATGATAGGAACATGGTCAGAATGATAGGAACATATCAAAACAGCCCTCAATATTATAGTATAGATAAAACCCAGATATGAAAATTAACTTTAGATATTGTATTTTGAACAATTATAATTAATACACAAAAACGATTATATAGAAATATTATTGTATAGTATTAATTGTGATTGTACATTTAGCATATGTATGTGTTGTCTTTAGCAACAACAACAAACAGAATGTTGTACTTAGAAGATGCACCATTTCTATTTTTTAAATGTGCAATTAATATTGTTTCACCACACAGAGACACACACATAGACACACACAGACCGACACACACACACACACACAAACACACACACACATATATATATATATTGTCATGGCTGTCCCAACAATTTCGTAACTGTGTGCTGTGACGTTGACCTTTCTCAATTAATTTTAATATTGGACAAAACAAAATATTTATTTTTACATTTAGTAGTAATTATTTGAATATTTGCTTGTATTCTGTAATGTCTGGAACTATGCCATTTATTATAGTTATTGTTTAATGAAATTCTTATTAGTGCCGTTTGTCGTGTCGCGCACTATAGGCAAAAACGAAATTGCGTAACTATTGTTATTAGTGATCATTTGGATGCACAATGCGAGCTACATTTAGTTGTATTTCATATTATGTTTATAGTGTATGAAATTATGTTTGTAAATAGTTGCCGTAATTTATTTATGGGATATTAGTATATTACGATCGCTAAATGTGTTAATTTAATGTTTGACGTCCGTGTTTTGGTCTTGCGGTCTTCGACTTTATTTAATTCCCAAATTCCTGTGCATATAAAAACTATGACACAACGTTGACATTAATATTATTGATGTAAATAGTTCCATAACTGCAAATAGTGTGTACTTACACACTGAAAACATTCCATGGGCTCATAAATAAACCTGGGATAAATTAGCGTTTGATCGACTGTTTTGACATGGCTGCCGGGATTGACCTTGCCCTTCAGTAAAGTTTATTTTCCTCCAAACCTTGTACGATCGATTAGCTATTTTGTTAGTTAAACGTATCCTAATATTGTTTGTACATTATGGGAAATCATTTTATTAATAACTGTAAAACTAATTACTGTAATATTA
>NC_054705.1:17362494-17367358 GCF_016097555.1 Gigantopelta aegis
TACTGTCGAATATTATGTTAAACAGTATAATATAGATTGGTAGCACCATACGGTCAGATGTTTTAATAAATCCATTAATGATATGATCAATTCCAGGTGTCTTGCCGTTTGTTAGTTGCCTTTTAATATTTCATTTTTTTCAATCCTTCAAAACCTTTTCACTATCTGAGTATGTTATTCAAGTTTAGTTTTCTTTCGTTACCGTCTGATTCGCCTTTGTTTACAATTTGAAAAAAAAAAAAAAAATCATCTATCGGTGTTAAGTTATTATGGTCGTTCGGTGGTTTGAGTAGAAACTACTACTAGTTTGTGAAAAGCTTTTAGGTCGATTGTTCTCATTTGTCACCATTGTTTTACTATATTAATGTTTTGACAGAATGCTCTTTTAGCAGGGACTCTTTATAACTTTTAGTTGCATTAATTGATCTGTGTTTATTTTCTAAAGGTTTTAATGAGTTTTTTTGGCCTCATGATATTTTCCGCTCATGACTCGACAACTGAGAGTATTACCGACCAGTGATTGAGTACCTTTGAGGTTTACACGTCGCCTGATCGTATCGATACATGTTTGAATGTCAACAGACTGATTATCAAGGATTGTGGGTATGATTTCGAGTTCTGGTTAATTTTATTTTAAAATTCTGTAGATTTTTTCGGGTTTCCCTTCGCTAGGCTTTCCTTTCATCCTTTTTGTTTGCTGGATATGTCATACAATTAGAAGAATCGTTAATATGTTCACAATGTTCATCTGAAAAAAAGTTGGTCAAACTCACAACTTTCAAAATGCTTAGTTATTTTAAATAAATGATGGTTGCCAATGTCATAATCAACAACACTGCTGTCTTTGCAAGTCAGTTTTACTCTAACAATAATCTTTACATATGAAAGTCATGACAATAAACGTTCTTTGTATTATTCATAATTTTTTTTTGTTTTTTTTGTTTTAAATACAGGTGTAGTTAAATGAAAAGTGTAGGTGTATCCAAATACACCTACACTTTTGGAGGAAAGGTGCTGGTTATCGGTAAATACACCTACACTTTTAACAAAAGAAACCATGACAACGACACCGGAAGTGGGGTATAATAACAGAATAAATACATGTGTATTGTTTCAAGTAAACTCAGTGGTACTGCGCTCGCATGATGCGCGGTCGGTCTAGGACCGATCTCTGTCATTAGGCTATTAATCGTCCCAGCTACTGCGCCACAGCTGGTATATCAAATGCCGTGGTATGTGCTATTGTGTCTGTGGGATGGTACATTTAAAAGATCCCTTACAACTAATGGAGAAATGTAGCGAGTTTCCTCTCTGACTATATGTCAGAATTACCATATGTTTGACATCCAATAATCAGAGGATTTAATCTCTACGATAAATGTTACGAAACTGAAAGTTATTTCAAAATAGAGTGGCTGGGGGTGTTTCCATTCTTGTAAATGAAAACATTCCCTAGAATTACATTAAAGACAAATTTACAAGCTGTGTCTGTCAAGATCACGACTCAGGAATATTACTCTCTATAACTTGTGTTACAATTTTTACGTGATACCGACTTTTATTCTAAATTTTAATATTACCTATATGTGATATTTGCCGATGTATTTTTCGTGCTGGGGTGTCGTTAAATATCTATTCTATTCTATTCCATTCTATTACTCTATGTTCAGTTTACATACCACCTCGAAGCAATTACAATTTTAACCCAAGGGACATTCTGGGTCTTCTTGATCAACTCCCTACTCCCTTTGTTACCCCCTGCGCGTGCGGTAACCTCGCCGTGGTGCAGGGGTGTAACATTCTCTTTGAGAATGGCCAATACAGCATAAATTTGATATTTTTGAATAAAAGTCAGTATCTATCTGTGATATTTGTGTTTTTGCACGGTTCTTTACACTGTGTTTTACTTTAATATTGAATTTTGATGTTGCTGTTGATCATCATTTTTTTTTTCATTTACCATAGTTTGACACCCAATAGCCGATGTATTTTTCGTGCTGGGGTGTCGTTAAACATTCATTCATTCATTCGTTCCCTTTTTTACCATGAGAGACTTTAATGCTTACCACACTTTGTGGAAATGCATTGACATAAATAATAGAGGTAAACAATTAGAAGATTTAATTCTCAAAAATGACTTAATATTATTTAATGATAAAAGTCATACATACTTTCATCCTGCAGATGTATATTTGTAAAAAAGGATATGAGAATAAATAGGAATACGTTTAACTGATTTTGTACAACTGGATGTCTTCTGGGTTAGGTTCATTGTGTGTTTTATAGTAACCTAAATCATACGATAGGAATAATTGAAAACTGGGCGCTTGATCCGCGGTAGGTCTAGGATCAACTCCCGTCAATGGGCCCATTTTGCTATTTCGCATTCTCGTAGCCAGTGTACTATGACTGGTATGTCTAAGGCCGTGGTATGTGCTAGTCTGTCTGTAGGATGGTAGATACAAAAGATCATTTGCTACTAATAGACAAAATTAGCAGGTTTATTCTCTAACACTATGTTAAAATTAATAAATGGTTGACATCAAATAGCCGATCATTAAAAAACAATGTGTTCTAGTGGTTTCGTAAATAAAACGAACCTTTTAACTTTGAAAATTGTGTGGTGAGTTTCCAATGGAGTCCACTATATATGATGTAAAAATGTATCCAAACGTACACCTTCCGCTAACGATGGAACGTTTTTTAAGAAACATAAATAATTGAGACTGTCATGATTTCTCATGCATAGCATGATAACGCCCACAAAAACCAGATATATAATACAAGAAACTGGAAGGTGACTATAATTACGTTTTATTTGAAGTCGTGAACATGGTTTCCAAGAACTACTTCGTCTTGATAGCTGTTGATTTATTCGTCATTTGTCAAAGTAAGAACCTGTATTATTAGATTTCTATTTAACTTCATTTTAGCAGTTACCTGTCTGTCTATCTATCTATCTATCTATCTATCCATCCATCTATCCATCTATCCATCTATCTATCTATCTATCTATCCATCTATCTATTTATATTTATATCTATCTATCTTTCTTTGTTTTCTTTTTGTCACTTTGTCTATCTTTCTGTCTATCTATCTATCTGTCTATCTATTTATCTGTCTGTCTATCTGTCTATGTGTCTATCAGTCTATGTATCTGTCTAACTTCATTTTAGCAGTTACCTGGATGATCTGTGTCTGTCTGTCTGTCTGTGTGTTTATCTATTTATCTGTATGCATGTGATTGTTTGTGTATTTATATTGGTGGATGTTCTGTCTGTATGTCTGCCTGTTTATCTATTTATCTGTATGTATGTATGTGATTGTTTGTGTATTTATATTGGTGGATGGTCTGTCTGTATGTCTGCCTGTTTATCTATTTATCTGTATGTATGTAATTGTGTATTTATATTGGTGGATGGTATGTCTGTATGTCTGCCTGTTTATCTATTTATCTGTATGTATGTGATTGTTTGTGTATTTATATTTCAGGTAATTTGACAGTCAACATTGCTCATAATAAGTCTACGACTATAAGCAGCACCTGTTCTTCTTTTTATTCGAATTTCGCCGTTGATGGTAACTTGGGAAGTGATGTGCACACTGATGGTTGTTCCCACACCGACATATCTGACATGAAACCGTGGTGGATGGTCGACTTACAGGGAACGTTTGTTGTTCACAGCGTCACCATAACCAACAGAGATATCGTCCGTAAGTGTGGTGTGTTAAAGCGACTTCCCCTAGTTTGACTGCCATTGTAACATGTTTTCGACAAATATAACCGTTTTGTAGGATGATTAATCGCGGTTCACGATAATCGCGGTGTTACTCTCTCTGTTCGATGCATCGTTTTCCGATTTGCGTATCTCAGTTTATTATGATTTTGCTTTTAAAGAATTTCTTTGCCGAGACCATAAATACTGTAATTTCCCAAAATAAAGACTACAGGACCTATGCGATGAATCTCTCGATAGATACAGCGCTCGCCTGATGCGAGGATCGATTCCCGTCGGTGGGCCCATTGGGTTATTCTCGTTCCAGCCAGTGCTCCACAATTGGTGCAACAAAAGCTGTGGTATGTACTATCCTTTCTGTGGGATGGTACATATAAACGATGCCTTGCTGGTAATCGAAAAGAGTAGCCCATGAAGTGGCGACAGCAAGTATCCTCTCTCAATATCTGTGTGATTCTCAACCATAAGTCCGACGCAAAATAACCGTTTTGCGATAGTTATAATTTTATTAATTTTATTATACATTCATTTTCATTTTTTTACGATCCCACTCAAAATCTCCCCCAAAGTTCCCTCGGCATTCCACCTCATATCACTGCCCCACCCCACCCCACCCTTAAATGGATTTTCTGGATCCGCCACTGGCTCCGTACCTGGGGAAAGTATTTGAACCGTGGAACAAATATCGAAAATCGATTAGAAAATTTAAGAATTGAATCGTTCCATCCCTACCATGAAGTGGCGACAGCAAGTTTCCTCTCTCAATATCTGTGTGATTCTCAACGATAAGTCCGACGCAAAATAACCGTAAATAAAATGTGTTGAGTGCGTCGTTAAATAAAAAAATTAAAAAAATTCCTGTGAATAGAATAATGAGTTTAAGCATGTTTTGTCCTAGTAACGAAAATGGAAATAAAACGGTAGAGAACTTTAAAATGTCGCCCAATTTCCGTTGTGTGAAAACGATTGTGCATCGATAATTTCTCTACGCTGTTATCGGGGTAAATTTGATTGCAGTTCTAAATAAGCGATGTACAAAAATTACTTTGTGGATTTAAAAAAAATTATTCTGAGGATTTTTACAATTTAATAGAACACAAATGTTGTTGTTTTTTAAATTACAAATA
>NC_054705.1:17367558-17377558 GCF_016097555.1 Gigantopelta aegis
CCTCTCTCCTGTCTGAGGAATGGTGCATATAAAATATTTCTTAATATTAATGGAAACAAAATGTAGCGGGTTTCCTCTCTAAGATTATATACCAAAATGACCAAATGTCTGGCTTCCAATAGCAGATCATTAATAAATGAATGTGCTCTAGTGGTATCGTCAAACTAAAACAAACAAAGAAACAAACAAACAATCAAACTATGATGTAACTAAAATATAGAGGGATGGTTCATACCATTTTCTTCAGTGCCATATATTTGAACTTCACACAAGGTCAGTACATCAGAAGAGTCGTTCACGTTCCATTTTCTTATGCGAAAGAATCGGCCTCTGGTTGGTTGATCGCATGTAAACGGAGTTTGGCCTGTTGGCAGCCCCACTCCGGTGTAATTATGACAAACGACAGAACCGTCGCCAGAACATCCTTCAGGGTTTTGTGAAAAGATTTCGATGACAAAACTGTGAAGTCTTTCTGCTGTAATAAGGAAATATTAAAACACGATATTACTGTAAATACCCACCGAATCAAATCACCAATGCCGCTACGCGCAAAAATTCAATCAAAGTATAAACAATTACCGAAGTACCAGAGAACATTGGCGTATTAAAGTTGGTTCTCTGGTTACCATATTGTAACATCATGTATAAATGTGAAATACTAGCTCAAATGCACTTTTAAAAAAGTCGTGTGTGTTCGCTATGAACGGATATAGTCAAACGTATACGTTTGATTCGTCGCCTGTGCCGCCATAGCTCGGCAAAGCACAAACGACAGCCTGTTGTCAGTTTCAGTTAACACGTACGTTTGCCGATTTCAAATTGTAGGGTTCATCTCAACAAATTAAAAGAGAAATATTGCGCTGTACGAAGAACGTTCGGCTGAGGATACGCTACTAGAGTATTTAGTTAAAACTGGTTTGATCTTGACAACATATTATCGACAGTCGTACCTTCCTATTTCAGAATTGATATTTTATAAAGTGTTAGTAGAACTTTCAAAGTTTAGTTTCTATACTAGTAACACATTAATCATGTATATATTTTTAAAATAAAATATACTAAAGTAGACAATGAACGTTTTCACTTCTTAATTTTACGTGTTAAAATCGACAAATTCAAATAAATATTATTTCGTTTGGAAAGGGTAAAGTTGTGTGGGGGGGGGGGGGGGTGTTGTGTTAACGACATCAAAGATAAAGCATATTGATTTAATAATCATCCGACCCCATACAACCGTAAATAAAATAAAATGTGTTGAGTGCGTCGTTAAATAAAACATATCCTATCCTTCCTTCCATCTGCGATTGGATGTCTAACATTTAGTAATTTTGACATATAATCTTAGAGAGGAATCGGGTGCATGTGCAGGGGGAGGGTGTTGGAGGTCGAAACCCTTACTTGCCCAAGGTTACAAAAAATTGAAATGTATTTTTGGGGAGAGCATGGCCACATATAAACTTCGCTTAACATAGTCTATAACCCCAACCCCGCTGAAATCCCTGCACACGCGCCTTGGAAACCAGCTACATTTTTTTTTAGCAAGGGATTGTTTATATGTACCATCCCACAGACAGGATATCACATACCATGGTCTTTTTGTATACCCGCCGATGGGGATCGATCCTAGACTGACCGCGCATTTCCAACAAAACACCTTTTTAGGTCTAAGTAATGAATAAAAATAACTTATAGTCTTGAAAAATGTTACGTAAATCGAACACAGTACCCTCTTCCTCTACCCCTAGAGCGTTACGTAATTAGTAACGCCCCCTTACATGTAACGCGTATGCCAACAGCTGGCCACTGTCAAAAGTTCAAGGCAAATCCCCCACTCACCGACCCCTAAAAAGGCGTTGTACCATACCTCTATGGATATAAATATGTTTTGGAGATATGAGACGACCTCTCAATCAAGACATTTAAATTTGTTCAAAAATTGCGAAATATCACGTGATCTCTTGTTGGGGAATTCTATACTTGTGATAAGCCAATGAAAACCGAGATCGGTACGAGCCCGTCAAAAGTGTTCCACTTTCAAAATCATGGCTTTGTTTTTGACCTGGATAAGGCAGCGTAGTGAAACCAATGCGGAGTGCGGCGTCATATATGCACCAAACGTAATTGGATTTTCTGTTCTATATGCTTAAATAATAAAAATATTCCAGGGAATGTAGTTTTAATCATCGGCTATTGCATGTGAAATATGTAGTAATCCTGACACACACATCATAGATAATTATGCAAAGTACAACTTTGGACCAGAAATTAAATCAGAAAGAAAATGGGTGTGTGGGTATACTGCTAGTTTTGGATATGACGAGAAGGCTCCGATTATTCAAATTCTGACCTAATTTTAGTGGAACACTGCAAGTCTCAAGTACACAAATTCAAAACACAAAATATATAAATTTACTGGTCAGATGGAACAATATTTTATTTTATTACACACCGGTGTAAGATATTGCTCATGTCATAACAATCACTCAATATCTAACTAGTGTGATATTGGCGTGACGTGAGCGTGACGTAGATCACTTGCTGACCCAATTCGTAGTAGGTCGTAGTAGACAACTGTGCTGCGTCAACCAGACCGAGCAGAAAAAAACATCCGCTAAACTGTTATATACGCTGCATGGTAAACCAAATAGCCTCGTCGAGAACCAATCAAATTGTTCGCGATCGTTAGCGAAACATTTTCTGGCTGAACTTGTGGCTGCTTACTTCAGTGTTGCGGCTTGTTTGTAGTTGGTTTGTAATAAATAAAGTACTAAACTAGCTTGCCTGTCATACTATTTTAATGAAACTCGTGAACAGTGTTGGTCTTTAAAGTCACTATACGGAGAATACTTTTTTCCTGGTTTAAAGGCATACTGTCACAGACCACTGACCTATATAATGGTCTAACAAAGTATTACCTGAACAAAAATAAGTTGATTTGTCCCTAAATGTACTTTATTCAACCATCTTCATAACCACCATACTCCATGTATTAATGACGTTTTGTAAAAATAACTGAATTATGGCAGTGGTCCATAATTCAAAAAGTAAAATTGCCGGGAGGGATGACATGGATTTCGCTCCATCATGGTTCATTTAAGGTGATGAGATAGCTAGATTTGGTTTCCAACAATTAATGTAAATTTTATGTATTATCCATTTTTAGAGAAGTAAGGTCCTTAAATCCGTGACAGTATGCCTTTAAGATATCGTCTTTATTTTGCGAAGGATAGGATGGCGAATGTCGTTTTCTTAACGTACTGGTTATTTTATTACTCATGCAATCCTATGCGATTTGTTTATTTTTTCACCTGTGAAAGACAACCTTTTGATGTTTATTAAGCCAGCTCTTTGTATGTAGTAACCAGTCACTGTTTTGCTAATATACATTTCTAACACACGCGTTGGTGACAACATCATGCGTGGTTGTTGTTGTTTTTTGTTTTGTTGATAAAATATGGTTGTTTACACACGTACGTGTGCTAATAATTCCAAGACATACGAATGGCTGCTCCTAGGTGATGACCAGGTCACCAGTGCCATACATGCAATGAAAACAGCTCGGTGGAAATCGATTACACTGTGACGTATAGTTAACCTGACAATTATGGGTGTTTAACGCGTAAGTTAGCTACATCTTAAAAATTGCAGGAAACTCAGGACTGTTCCTTTAAAGTCCCTGAAATTGAAACTTTAGAAAATAATACATTCGTGTCCGTTAGATACCATTTATCTCACAACGTGTTGTTTTAAAAAGGTATCCAACGAGCGAAAGTGAGTTTGATACGTTTTTAAACAACGAGTTGTGAGATAAATGGTATCTAACGGACACGAATGTATTATTTTCTTTCTTACATATCTAAAAAAACTTACCAGGTTTCAAGCACATTTTTAACATCTTTTTCGACTAAAAGTTGATTACAGCCGTTGCACTTATAACTGACTTACGCGTCACAGACACATGTAACTGTACGTCACAGTGTAATCGATTTGCGTCGTGCTGTTTTTTATTGGACGTATGGTATTGGTGACCTGGAAGCAGCCAGTCGTATGTCTTAAACTTGTTAACACACGCACGTGTGTAAACAACTATGTCATCAAAAATAACGCAAGGTGTTCTCACCAACGAGTGTGTAAGAAAATATGTTATTAGTCGGGAATATCTTACAATACAGGAAACAGTCTCTTGAAGTGATTTGGTGTAATAAACACTTATCGAGGTGTAATGTTGATTAGTACTTCAGTCGGGCATATCTTTCGTATATACGAAATTATTGTAAGGTAAAATCTGGTATGGGGCACATACAAACACATTGTTTCTACAGACACTGATATTCTTGAAAGAAAAATATATTAGATATGTCAGTTTAGTCAACAAAACGGTAGGGATGGAACGATTCAATTCTTAAATTTTCGAATCGATTTTCGATATTTGTTCCACGGTTCAAATACTTTCCCCAGGTACGGAGCCAGTGGCGGATCCAGAAAATCCATTTAAGGGTGGGGTGGGGTGGGGCAGTGATATGAGGTGGAATGCCGAGGGAACTTTGGGGGAGATTTTGAGTGGGATCGTAAAAAAAATGAAAATTAATATATAATAAAATTAATAAAATTATAACTATCGCAACATTTAGCCCCCCCCCCCCCCCCCCCCCCCCTAGATCCGCCTCTGGGAGCTACCATACTTTCATTTTAATAAAATATTATAAGAAACGAGAAGTGTTCTTTATAATGGCCATTTGTAGTAAATATATAAAACTATATCTTTATAATGGCCATTTGTAGTACATATTTTGCCATGTCATGTTAGCTCATGGGGTGTGGGATACTCCGGCAATGTTTACTCAGGATTCGAGCTGAGACTATTGACAACATAATTTAACGTGGACTGAGCACCGGGTGGGGGCGACAGTCCCTGGACATTCTCACCCGTAAAATGTTTTTAATTCGGTTGCTTTTAGATTCACGCTGGTGTACATGCTGTTTGGCTGTCATGTACACTTACTATAGAAGTCTAAAATATAGATATCTTTCAATATATATTTTGGCAATAATGTGTGTTATTATTATTTGCATAATGGCAAATATTTGATGAACAATAATTTGGAAAACAGGAAGTGTGGAATTACTAGAATAAGTACAAGTACATAATGCATGTACATAGGCTCACTGCTAAATTATTTAACTCAACACAAGTTACATAAAAGGTATCATTGACATTTAAAACTAATATATAATTACATATGTAAGCATGTACATGCACATAATAAATAATAGTGAATTTAAAAACAACAACAATGTTTGCTCTATTAAATTGTCAAAATCCTCAGAATAATTTATTTAAATCCACAAAGTAATTTTTGTACATCGCTTATTTAGAACTGCAATCAAATTTACCCCGATAACAGCGTAGGGAAATTATCGATGCACAATCGTTTTAACACAACGGAAATTGGGCGACATTTTAAAGTTCTCTACCGTTTTATTTGCATTTTCGTTACTAGGACAAAACATGCTTAAACTGATTATTCTATTGACAGGATTTTTTTTTATTATTTAACGAATCACTCAACACATTTTATTTACGGTTATTTTGCGTCGGACTTATGGTTGAGAATCACACAGATATTGAGAGAGGAAACTTGCTGTCGCCACTTCATGGGCTACTCTTTTCGATTAGCAGCAAGGCATCGTTTATATGTACCATCCCACAGAAAGGATAGTACATACCACAGCTTTTGTTGCACCAATTGTGGAGCACTGTATGGAACGAGAAATAACCCAATGCGCCCACCGACGGGAATCGATCCTCGCATCAGGCGAGCGCTGTATCTATCGAGAGATTCATCGCATAGGTCCTGTAGTCCTTATTTTGGGAAATTACAGTATTTATGGTCTCGGCAAAGAAATTCATTAAAAACAAAATCATAATAAACCGAGATACGCAAATCGGAAAACGATGCGTCGAACAGAGAGAGTAACACCGCGATCATCGTGAACCGCGATTAATCATCCTACAAAATGGTTATATTTGTCGAAAACATGTTACAATGGCAGTCAAACTAGGGGCAGTCGCTTTAACACACCACACTTACGGAAGATATCTCTGTTGGTTATGGTGACGCTGTGAACAACAAACGTTCCCTGTAAGTCGACCATCCACCACGGTTTCATGTCAGGTACGTCGGTGTGGGAACAACCATCAGTTTGCAACCCACTTCCCAAGTTACCATCAACGACAAAACTCGAATGCAAAGAATAATAGGTGCTGCTCATAGTCGTAGACTTATTATGGGCAATGTTGACTGTCAAATTACCTGAAATATAAATACACAAACAATCACATACATACAGATAAATAGATAAACAGGCAGACATACAGACAGACCATCCACCAATATAAATACACAAACAATCACATACATACAGATAAATAGATAAACAGGCAGACATACAGACAGACCATCCACCAATATAAATACACATCCACACAGACATACATACATAAATAAATAGATAAACAGGCAGACATACAGACAGACCATCCACCAATATAAATACACAGACAATCACATACATACAGATAAATAGATAAACAGGCAGACATACAGACAGACCATCCACCAATATAAATACACAAACAATCACATACATACAGATAAATAGATAAACACACAGACAGACAGACAGACAGACACAGATCATCCAGGTAACTGTTAAAATGAAGTTAAATAGAAATCTAATAATACAGGTTCTTACTTTGACAAATCACGAATAAATCAACAGCTATCAAGACGATGTAGTTCTTGGAAACCATGTTCACGACTTCAAATAAAACGTAATTATCGTCACCTTCCAGTTTCTAGTATTATATATATGCTTTCTGCGGGCGTTATCATGCTATGCATGAGAAATCATGACAGTCTGAATTATTTATGTTTCTTAACAAAAGTTCCATCGTTAGCGGAAGGTGTACGTTTGGATACATTTTTACATCATATATAGTGGACTCCATTGGAAACTCACCACACAATTTTCAAAGTTAAAAGGTTCGTTTTATTTAACAAAACCACCAGAACACATTGTTTTTTAATGATCGGCTATTGGATGTTAACCATTTATTAATTTTGACGTACGTGTTAGAGAGTAAACCTGCTAATTTTGTCTATTAGTAGCAAATGATCTTTTGTATCTACCATCCTACAGACAGACTAGCACATACCACTGCCATAGACATACCAGTCATAGTTCACTGGCTACGAGAATGCGAAATAGCCAAATGGGCCCATTGACGGGGGTCGATCCTAGACCTACCGCACATCAAGCGCCCAGATTTCAGTTCTTCCTATCGTGTGATTTAGGTTACTATAAAACACACAATGAACCTAACCCAGAAGACATCCAGTTGTACAAAATCAGTTCAACGTATTGCTATTTATTCTCATATCCTTTTTACAAATATACACCTGCAGGATAAAAGTATGTATGACTTTTGTCATTATATAATATTAAGTCATTTTTGAGAATTAAATCTTCTAATTGTTTACCTCTGTTATTTATGTCAATGCATCCCCATGCAAGTGTGGTGAGCATTAAAGTCCCCCATGGTAACAAAGGGAGTAGGGAGTTGATCACGATGACCATGAACGTTAGATTATTTCTTCTTTTTTTTTTTGAAACACCGATAGATGGTTTCTCTTTCTTTTTTCAAATTGTAAAGAAAGGCGAATCAGACGGTAACGAAAGAAAACTAAACTTGAATAACATACTCAGATAGTGAAAATGTTTTGAAGGATTGAAAAAAATGAAATATTAAAAGGCATAAAACAACTAAAAAACGGCAAGACACCTGGAATTGATCGTGTCAGTAATGGATTTATTAAAACATCTGCCGGAATGGTGCTATCAATGTATATTATACTGTTTAACATAATATTCGACAGTAGTGCTTTCACTAAATGAAAGGTTGATTGGAGTAATTAAACCCATTTTTAACAATAGAGGAAATCGTTTACTACCAGAAAATTATAGACCAATACCGTTGTTCTGCTGCATCTCCAAACTTTAAATAACCGATTAAATATATTTGTTGAAGAAAATAATATACAAAAAGGCTACTCTACCACAGACCATCTATTTAATATACATTACCTGATCAAAATTTTAAAGACAAGAAAAGTTAATATATATATATTGTTGTGGCCGTGTCCCAAGGATATCAACAATGTCCAGAGAATATAAATGACATTCACATATGACAAAGCCGAAGTCTTCCAGTTTTGAAAATTATAAATTTATTTAAAAGTTATGAGTAAATGAAAATAAAGTTAATGTTCACAGGTAAGATAGATCTCTTCCTTTCAGCTCTAATTATATTAAACCAGTCAGGACGGTATCTCCAATACAAGTAAAAAGCTTGCAGTTGCTTATAAATATTACTTCCATAAAACAAGGTAATTAAGTAGAGATGGTAAGTTAATAAAATTTACTTTAAAAATACAAGTTCAAACTGTTCCAATGTCAATTTAAATGTTTGTAATGTCATAACGTTTGACAGTTGGACAAGGGGACATGCTTATGTCAATCAGAAATTACGTCACGGTAGGAAGAGATCCACCGTTACAAAATAAATATCATTCCATTTAATAAGTACGTTATGCACATAATTGCTCAATAAATAAAGTAATTACATTTGTATCCAGCTTCCGTTTGCAATGTACATTTTGTAAATGCACACTCTAGATCCTGATAAACTTCAATTTTTATAAATACAGTTCAGTCCATAGACAAAGCATTACAAACTTGAAATAATGAATACTGGAAATTTCTAAAGTGCATAAACATAAAACTAACATTTCTTAATTGCTTTTTTAGTCTAAAATTAGCGTAAAACAGTTTCACAGAAAAAAGCCTTTAGAATATTTATAAAAACGACATTATTGACCAGGCACAGAAACACGCCAGTGTGCGTTGCAAATACATTGGGAATTCAAGCAAATAATACAAACAAATTCTAATGTGCATAAACATGAGACTATCACTACACAATTTTATTTGGGTCTAATTTCAATATAAAATAATTTTAATGAAAAAGCCTTTGGGGATATTGTAAAAACGACATTATTTACCTGGCACAAAAACAAGCCATGGTGCATTGCAAATACATGGGAAATTCAAACTAATAATACACACACATTCTAATGTGCATAAACATGAGACTATCACTACACATTTGCGTTTGTGGTCAAATTCCAACATAAAATAGTTTTAATGAAAAAGCCTTTGAGGTCATTATAATAACAGCATTTTGTTGTTTACAAACATTGTTTACCGATAGAGCTGACCTTAGCAACCATGCAGTATGTGTAAACAGGTTCTCAGCGTACAAGGATATAGTTCCTAAAAAAACTAATATTACACTAATCTGTTTTACAGTTATTATCTCGCATAATTAAGAAAATGATTTGTCATAATATACAAATAATATTAGGATACGTTTAACTAAGAAAATAGCTAATCGATAGTACAAGTTTTGGAGGAAAATAAACTTTACTGAAGGGCAGGGTCAATCCCGGTAGCCATGTTAAACAGTCGATCAAACGGAAATTGATCCCAGGTTCATTTACGAGATGTTTCAGTGGCGTAGGAAGGTGCCAAAAAGTGTATGTGTGTGGAGGGTGGGGGGGGGGGGGGGGGCACCTTTATATTTATACACTTTTACGCTATTAAAAAGCAAATATAAAGGAAAGTATCTGAAAAGTGTGTGTGTGTGGGGGGGGGGGGGGGGACCTTTATATTTATACACTTTTACGCTATTAAAAATCAAATATAAAGCAAAATATATATTTGAAAAGTGTGTGTGTGTGGGGGGGGGGGGGGGTTCATATTTATACACTTTTACGCTATTAAAAAGCAAATATAAAGCAAAATATCTGAAAAGTGTGTGTGTGTGTGGGGGGGGGGGGGGTCAGTGTGTAACTACACACTCTTTGCAATTATGGAA
>NC_054705.1:17383098-17444099 GCF_016097555.1 Gigantopelta aegis
AATATTTGAGGTTACTTTATCGGGCCATGTTTGCCTTGACATTGCATGCATTTTTGCGAATAGGGGAAATTACCTCAAGGCATGCGTTGGACACTAACACGTTGAATTTGGCAGACATTGTACTTGGTGATACAACTATTCAAATTAAATTTCTTAAATACAAACACTCGAATGGTCGTTCGTTGCAGCTTGACGTGGCGAAACAAACAGATCCATTATACTGCCCAGTTAATATTCTAAAGGAGTATTTGGCTGTCCGAGGCACCAAATCAGGACCATTGTTCTTAAATAAGGACCAACTGCCTGTCACAAGAAGTGAATTCAAGCAGGAATTAAATTGTGTTTTGAACTTTTGTGGCTTGAGCATCAAGCAGTTCAAGTCCCATAGTTTTCGTATTGGTGCAGCCAGTGAATGCGCTTCACAAGGCATGTCTGACTGCTCCATTCGGGTATTAGGTCGATGGAAATCCGATGCTTTTAAGCGATATATCCGTTTGAGTGGACATACATCTAACATGTAAACATATGGGATATACAAATCCATGATTATTGTCAGGTTTGTGGGTTCACAATCTGGCATTGTTTTGTTATCACGTCAAACCGGATGTCATTTACATTTGCATAGTCCAATGATATACATGTAATTACATTCGAAATATGTCTTTAAGTTATCACATTAGAATTAGTAGTTATTCATTAATTGTAGTGCGAAAGTCAGGTTTGTGGGTTCTCAGCCTGTACTCTATCACGGTAAATAGTGAAATGAAAATAATATGACACTTGGATATATACATGTAATTACATTTAGAAATTTGTCATTAATTTTATCATGTTAGTATTAGTGGTTATTCATTGATTGTTGTGAGAGTCAGGTTTGTGGGTTCTCAGCCTGTACTCTGACACAATTAAATGAAGATAACAGGAGTTAGAATATATACATGTAATTACATTTAGAAATATGGCATTAAATTTTATTATGTTGGAAATAGTAGGTATCCATTAATTGTAGTGAGAAAGTCATGGTCTCAGGTATGCTACCTGTAGCGAAAATACTACTTTGATGCGGATGGTACAAATTAATCCGTTTATGTGCTAGTAAGTTTTAGTAGGTCATGTAGTTACCATGTTAGTAGATTTGGTGTGTTCAAGTATTCAAGTGTTTCCTGACTTTATCTTGTTTTTGTCGATTAGGTTTCTCATTTTGGGCCTGTGCATTGATCATAGGACATGCTCAATGCATATGGCGCATTCAGCCCCAAAATATTGGAAGGAATTTACTTTTCGGAACATTCTTTAGCACAGTTACACATTAGAACTTTGCCAGAAATAACATTCGCAGCAATCATGTCTGCATTGTTGTGTAACAATCATATCTAAATTGTTATATCTATTGTTTTTGTCTTAGTATTATTATGTTATGTCTTAGTTTTATTACATGTCACTTATGTGGCCTAATCGACAATCCCGTGTTGAGTTATTATTCTTTCTTAACGTAGATAAACAAAGTACACATAAAGACATTTTACGTTAGTAAAAGATTTTATGGGGAATTTGTAAATATCTAGGTCCGTATCAATGTTGTTCAGTTCAACCTGTCCGGTCCATTTTTCACATAACCGGAAGCATAATTAACCGACTTTCGTCTATCTTTTCGGAACCAGTCGTCAAGCTGACCTGACAGAAAAATTTGAAGAGACGAAAAATTCCCACCACCGCCCCATCTACCTCCTCCATAAACCCGTCACTTCTCACATACTTTTTACAATGTTGATTGAGGTCTTATATATACACATGTACTTCGAAATGGAGTATACTTTTTGGGGAACATATTTGCTGCTTGCCTTTCATTTATAATTGCAGGTTTGTGGGTTCACAACCATCCAGATACAACTATCAGCTTTGGATTAGAAGATGTGCAGGCGCATTCAGCCCAAAATATTGGAAGGAATTTACTTTTCGGAACATTCTTTAGCACAGTTACACATTAGAACTTTGCCAGAAATAACATTCGCAGCAATCATGTCTGCATTGTTGTGTAACAATCATATCTAAATTGTTATATCTATTGTTTTTGTCTTAGTATTATTATGTTAGGTCTTAGTTTTATTACATGTCACTTATGTGGCCTAATCGACAATCCCGTGTTGAGTTATTATTCTTTCTTAACGTAGATAAACAAAGTACACATAAATACTTTTGTAATATGAGTGTTAGTGTGTGTATGTGTAGGTGTAAGTGTGTGGTGTGTGTGTGTGTGTGTGTGTGTGTGTGTGTGTGTGTGTGTGTGTGTGTGTGTGTGTGTGTGTGTGTGTGTGTGTGTAATGTGTGTGTGTATGTGTGCGCGTATGTATGTTTATGTGTGTGTTAATGTGTGTATATATGTCTCTCTCTCTCTCTCTCTCTCTCTCTCTCTCTCTCTCTCTCTCTCTCTCTCTCTCTCTCTGTGTGTGTGTGTGTGTGTGTGTGTGTGTGTGTGTCAGCGTGTGTGTGTCAGTGTGTGTGTGTCAGTGTACATGTATGTGTGTTAGCGTATCGGTGTGTGTGTGTGTGTGTGTGTGTGTGTGTGTGCGTGTTTATGTGTGTGTGTGTGTGTGTGTATGTCGGTGTATATGTGCGTCAGTGTGCGTGTGTGTGTGTGTGTGTGTGTGTGTGTGTGTGTGTGATCAGTGAGTGATCATGACTATGATGGTGATTAGTGAACGCTGGTGGTGATGATCATGGCATGGTGATGATGTCCATTGAACGTTAGTGGTGTTGATCCAATTTACTGGCATGTTTTAAACGCAGCCAGTGCCAATGTAATGTTTAAATCGTGCACAGCCAAATATCATCAACAAAACAATTATAGGAAAAAAGTATATTGTTTTGAACTTTGTATGTTTCTTACATCCATTACCGTGTATAATTAAGATCTCGAAATGGTTTTACGGATGTTATATTTCGTATGCGGCCATCACAAACTCTATATGTTGCAAACATATAACATATATTGTACTACATCATAGGCTATATTTATATACCATTGATGAAAGATTATATTTACTCATTTTCGCGATTGTATTATATCTATCTATCTATATATCTATATATATATATGTGTGTGTGTGTGTGTGTGTGTGTGTGTGTGTGTGTGTGTGTGTGTGTGTGTGTGACGGAACATGCTCTTATCTTTTTCGCCTGTGGCGATGTTAATTGTTTTAGAGGGACGTGTGCAGCTTGGTTACGTAATACCCCCGCGCGACGGTGGTAGAGCTGCGCCCTAATACACACCCAGACCAGATGTGGAGGCCATGTGGCCAGTAGTTACGTAATAACTCCGGTAGTGCGGTTTATGACCAGGGTATTGCTGGCGAAATGGCGACAGTAAGTCTGATCATCTAAGAAAATATACCGACTCTGGGAGTTGTGGGAAATTCACATGATAGGTGAGGTACCGCGTTGTTCCCCCAGGCGATATTCCCCGTCTCTGAATTTTTTTTTTTTGAATAAATAGATAGGATTTTAGATATATCGAGGAGAAAGACTGGAAGTATCCTGGGGAACGAACGTCGTCCACTGAACGATCTATATAAGTTCAGTCCGGACGTGGTAAATATATTTTTTCTGCTCTGTTGTATAACCTTGATATGATTGATGTGACTTTAAATATTTTAATACTGTATTATACCAATATTCTTTAGACAGTGTTTCCGGTAATCTGACGAAGTAAATTGTAGGCTTCACTGTCTAATATTTTTATACGAGTATTTGGTAATATAAAGCTTAGCCAGTCATCCTAGAGGACCTAGGTAAACTGTAGGTTATTGTCTTTATTGTGATAGGTACCAGTATTAATTCTGTATTACAAGGTTACTGAATGAGTAGTTAAGGGTTAATTAAAAATGAACCAGTTAGGAATAGAGTTGTAATTCCTTTATTAATTAAGTTCTCCTGGAAGCGTTTCTCAATTATCACACGTGTGGGTGTTGTGTCACGGTGAAGTGATTAGCATATTGTGTAAACTAGACACCTAGAGATTAACTAATTAAGTGATCAGTTCTGGGTTGTTATTATTTGTTGTTGTTAATTACCTACTGCGGCAGTACATTTGTCAGCGTAGGTTAATACAGATTCCAAAGTGTATTGTGTTTTTGTTGTGTTTTCTAGTGAACTAAACGTGCTATAATAATATATACCTTAAAGTGTATTGTGTTTTCTAGTGAACTAATATGCTATATATATATATTTATATAAGATCATATCTGTGATTATACCTAGAGCCGAGCCACTCGGGTATTGGACTGCCCGATACAGAGAGATCTAATAGAAATACAGTTAGGAGAGATATTTGGATAATCGTGTTTTATTCAGTTACGGGTATTATAGGATCCCCGTGACAGTGTGTCTGGATCGTGTGTTTTGTAAATGTTTGGAATGTCTCAGAATATGACAATTTGGTGGTGGAAGTGTTGAGGTTCTAAAATCATTATCTTAAAAACAAGTGGTGAAAAAATATTAATTGCACATTTAAAAATGGAAATGGTGCATCTTCTAAGTACAACATTATTTTTGTTGTTGTTGCTAAAGACAGCACATACACATGCTAAATGTACAATCACAATTAATACGATATAATAATATTTCTATATAATCGTTTTTGTGTATTAATTATAATTGTTCAAAATACAATATCTAAAGTTAATTTTTATATCTGGGTTTTATCTATACTATAATATTCAGGGCTGTTTTGATATGTTCCCATCATTCTGACCACTTCTCCTCTTTTGATGTGTAGTGCCGACTATCTTACACAATGCCGTAATTCGCAAGGATCTTCTTTTGCGCTCAGGTAAAGTTAACTATCTTAATTCAATTTTTTATTACCGTAAACATTTGCTTATTGATATAAACAAAATGCATGTACACGAGCAATCAGTCGTGACAGAAATATGGCTAGTGGAGAATATAAATAGACAGTTGGAGCATAATATATTAATAACTTGTCCAATTATCGTACACACATCATGCTAGGTGTTTTGTACTAAAATGCATTCCCTAAATGCAACGGCAATGGAAGTCGTCATCTTTGTCACTCTGCGATCACGTATATAGCAACGATTAATGAGGACTGGGTATCTACACGGTGTTTGTTTTGTTAAAGGAAGGAAATGCTTTATTTAACGACGAACTCAACACATTTTATTTATGGTTATATGGCATCGGACATATGGTTAAGGACCACACATATATTAAGAGAGGAAACCCGCTGTCGCTACTTCATGGGCTAGTATTTCCGATTAGCAGCAAGGGATATTATATATGCACTATCTCACAGAGAGTATAGTACATACCACGGCCTTTGTTACACCAGTTGTGGAGCACTGGCTGGAACGAGAAATAGCCCAATGAGCCAACCAACGGGGATCGATCCTAGATCGATCGCGCATCAGGCGAGCGCTGAACCACTGAGCTACGTCCCGCCCCCTTGTTTTGCTTAACGACAACACTACAGCACATTGATTAATTAATCATCGACTATTTGATGTGAAACTTATGATAATTCTGATCCGTAGTCAAACCCGCTACTTTGTTTTCTAACGTAGAAAGGATTCTTTTATATACACTTTCCCACTGACAGGACAGCACATACCACGACCTCTGACCTAGAAAAAAACCCAATCAGTTGAATGGATCCATCGAGGTGATTCGATCCTGCGACGAAAGCACGTCAGGTTAAAAATTTAAACGACTGAGCTAAATCCATCGTAAGGTCACCATACCACAACTAAACGTTCCCGTGCAAAGCATGGCATAAATTTCGTATATTTGGAATATTTTACTTTCTGTAATTGTCAGATTGAGTGTATTCTGTTTTCCACCATTCTTGTATGCTTTGACAAAATGTTTGTTGGTGTTGCTGGACTGACCCAGAAAGCGATGCTCCTTCGAGGGCTTAATTCACAAAGCTCGCTTAAACTCTCTTAAGAAATATACAATTGTCCCTGCATGTCGTTTTTGCATTATATTGCAATATCGCAAAATTAAAAGAGTTTATTTATTTTTTACTCCCCAGGTTCGTAGGACGATTTCCAAAGAAATATGTAACGTAGACAGTGCGCTGTCTTACAATTTATGTATTTATTTTTATTTTTGATTATTGTCCCACAAAAATATGTAGTGTTAGGGCTGTCTTACAATTTATATTGTAGCTACTCTAATTAGTTTTTTTAATAGTGGAAACTAGAGCTGGGCGATATACCGTTTGGTATCCGTATCATGTCAATACTGATTTATCGTACCGAGCAAATTTCAAAATGCCCAACGTCGGTATTGAAAAATAATTCTCACCATTTAGTAAAGCACTAACAATATATCTGACGAACGCAAAATGGGTTTGGTATAAATCAGACTAGAACCTTGTGTATGGAATTTAATTTTATTTAGATGAAATTAGTGGGTGAGCCTTAAATCAGGCATGCATTTAAAGCCGAGTAGACCGAAAATACCTCTCGATATTAATATCGGTATTGGTATTATATCAATACCAAATACCGTAGCCATACTTAGGTAAATCGCCACCAAAATACCAATATTGACACCGAACCTTAAATTTCAATATCGCCCAGCTTTAGTGGAAACCATACGCCAGTTTCAAGTTATAAGGCACCACATCACCCTTTGTCATGTTGTCAGTTAATAGCAACTTAACAGGAAATAGGTGCATTCAAAATATAGAAATTTGTTTTACATTGAAATGATTAAATTCCGGGCCTTTTTGATGAAGGTTAAAGTTTGTTTTCGTTTAACAACACCACTAGAGCACATTGATTAATTAATCACCTGCTGTAGGATGTCAAACATATGGAAATTCTGACACGTAAACACGTAAGCAGACAAGACCCGCTAAATTGTTTCCTAATACAGCAAGGGGTATTTTATATATCCACTTTCCCACAGACAGGAAAGCACATACCACGACCGTTGACCAGTTGTGGTGCACTGGTTGGGACAGAGAGAAAAACAGTCGATTGACTTTTTGGTGAAGGATTATAAATGAAATGTGTAGCATATGGGGTTCGATTTCATGGGTATGTAAAGAAAAACACAATATTGAGTAGTAATTATATATATGTAATATTAGCAACAAAACTTTAAATAATTATATATAACTTGGTAATAATTACGGTTTTCCTACAGTTCAGTCGGGCGAGCGATTGCCAGAGATGCTACGGTTGAAGGATCGAACCCCCGCAATGGACCCATTCTGTGATTGGGATTTTTCCCCGTCCGGACCTGTGCCCAACGACTGGCATATCAAATGTCGTGGTGTGTGCTATCCTGCTTGTGGGAACGTATAAAAGATCGTTTGTGCTAATGGAAGAATGTAGAGTTTTCGTCTTCGACTGTATATCAGAAGTATCGAATATTTGACATCCAACAGTCGACAATTAAGAAATCACTGTGTTCTAGAGGTTTCGTTAAAGAAAGAAAACTTTTATCGACAGAACATCTAACACTGATTCATGGTAACAGTGACGCACGTCGCGGTTAAAACATCTCTTCGGTTGTCACGGCGGCAGTCTTCCTATCGACAGAACATCTAACACTGATTCATGGTAACAGTGACGCACGTCACGGTTAAAACATATCGTCGACTCTGCCTCGTGAAGAGATACGATTTTAACAGTTAACGGTTTTCTTCCTCAGACTAGCAGAAATCCGAGCCATAGTAATTCCAGTCTGGATTGATCTCCTTGGTGTTTTCAAAACTTCCATTAAAGGTGAGTTCACACTGATGACTGTTGACGTTGATGTTGAAAGCCAAACAGCTGGTTTTTCTGTCACATGTCACTGAGCACTCCATCAGCGACGTGTTATTTATCAGCTCAGAGTGTTGACTTAACAGACGCGCTCCTAGTACACGCCAGAAATGTTGTGGAATACCGCATCCTGAAAAGTCAATATAGAATAATATTTTAACACCCTGAGAGTGTTGTGTCGGTCACTTCAGGTTGCATTGTATCGAATATTTATGAAGTAAAACCAACTGTGGCTCTGGTTGGTAGTAATATGTGAAATGATTATTTGTGTAAATGCTGTTGTCCATTGGTAATAAATAGACATGTAAATATACATTTATTTGTTATACAGTTATTATGCAGAATACACAAGAGGATGAAAGCATGAAAGAACTGCAGGGTACCCCAAAAAATGAAAGTGCGATTTTCAGGGGAAATGAGGGTTGCTAATTCAGACATTCATTAAATATCTTAAGTGGTATCTGACTCGCTCGCCACCCCCATTTTCTTGCAGGTAGATTAAATGCGAGGTGCCACACCTTTTATTGGTATACTGACTAGGTGTGTTTATACGCGGCTAATTTCAGTTTTATTAGTAAACGTTAACATTATTAGTAATAGGATTTTTTTTTTACATTGGAACCTATCATAGCGATGTTTGAAATCCATATCTCCCTCTCACCCTCTCTCCTGTCTGAGTAATGGTGCACATAAAATATTTCTTAATATTAATAAAAAAAAAATGTAGCGGGTTTCCTCTCTAAGATTATATACCAAAATGACCAAATGTCTGGCTTCCAATAGCAGATCATTAATAAATGAATGTGCTCTAGTGGTATCGTCAAACTAAAACAAACAAAGAAACAAACAATCAAACAAACTATGATGTAACTAAAATATAGAGGGATGGTTCATACCATTTTCTTCAATGCCATATATTTGAACTTCACACAAGGTCAGTACATCAAAAGAGTCCTTCACGTTCCATTTTCTTATGCGAAAGAATCGGCCTCTGGTTGGTTGATCGCATGTAAACGGAGTTTGGCCTGTTGGCAGCCCCACTCCGGTGTAATTAAGACAAACGACAGAACCGGCGCCAGAACATCCTTCAGGGTTTTGTGAAAAGATTTCGATGACAAAACTGTGAAGCCTTTTTGCTGTAATAAAGGAAATATTAAAACACGATATTACTGTAAATACCCACCAAATCAAATCACGAATGCCGCTACGCGCAAAAATTCAATCAAAGTATAAACAATTACTGAAATAACAATTGTACCAGAGAACATTGACGTATTAATCATCGGCTATGGCATGTGGAATATGTAGTAATCCTGACACACGCATCATAGATATACAAAGTACTTGCCCACCAATTAAATCAGAAAGAAAATAGGAGAGTGGGTATATTGCTAGTTTTGTATATAACGGGAAGGCTCCGAGTATTCAAATTCTGACCTAATTTTAGTGGAACACTGCAAGTCTCAGGTACACAAATTCAAAACAAAAAAATATATAAATTTACTGGTCAGATGGAACAATATTTTATTTTATTACACACCGGTGTAAGATATTGCTCATGTCATAACAATCACTCAATATCTAACTAGTGTAATATTGGCGTGACGTGAGCGTGACGTAGATCACTTGCTGACCCAATTCGTAGTAGGTCGTAGTAGACAGCTGTGCTGCGTCAACCAGACCGAGCAGAAAAACATCCGCTAGACTGGTATATACGCTGCATAGTAAACCAAATAGCCTCGTCGGGAACCAATCAAATTGTTCGCGATCGTTAGCGAAACATTTGCTGGCTGAACTTGGGGCTGCTTACTTCATTGTTGTGGCTTGTTTGTAGTCGGTTTGTAATAAATAAAGTACTAAACTAGCTTGCCTGTCATACTATTTTAATGAAACTCGTGAACAGTGTTGGCCTTTAAAGTCACTATACGGAGAATATCTTTTTACTGGTTTAAGATATCGTCTTTGTTTTGCGAAGGATAGGATGACGAATGTCGTTTTCTTAAGATAGCAACGTACTGATTAATTTATTACTCATGCAATCCTATGTTTATTTTTTCACCTGTGAAAGACAACCCTTTAATGTTTATTAAGCCAGCTCTTTGTATGTAGTATCCGGGCACTGTTTTGCCAATATACATTTTTTTACACACCCGTTGGTGAGAACATCATGCGTGGTTTTTTTTGTTGTGTTTTTTGTTTTTGTTGTTGATAAAACATGGTTGTTTACACACGTACGTGTGCTAATAATTTCAAGACATACGAATGGCTGCTCCTAGGTGATGACCAGGTCACCAGTGCCATACATGCAATGAAAAACAGCTCGGTGGAAATCGATTACACTGTGACGTATAGTTAACCTGACAATTATGGGTGTTTAACGCGTAAGTTAGCTACATCAACAAAACGGTAGGGATGGGACGATTCAATTCTTAAATTTTCGAATCGATTTTCGATATTTGTTCCACGGTTCGATTTAATCACAATACTTTCCACAGGTACGGAGCCAGTGGCGGATCCAAAAAATCCATTTAGGCGTGGGGTGGAGTGGGGGGTGGAAGACAAAAATACATATTTTGCCACGTCATGTTAGCTTATGAGGTGTGGGACCGGACCGGCCCCGATGGCGTCGTGGTTAGGACATCGGTCTACAGGCTGGTAGGTACTGGGTTCGGATCCCAGTCGAGGCATGGAATTTTAATCTAGGTACCGACTCCAAAGCCTGAGTGAGTGCTCCGCAAGACTCAGTGGGTAGGTGTAAACCACTTGCACCGACCAGTGATCCATAACTGGTTCAACAAAGGCCATGGTTTGTGCTATCCTGCCTGTGGGAAGCGCAAATCAAAGATCCCTTGCTGCTAATCGGAAAGAGTAACACATGTAGTGGCGACAGCGGGTTTCCTCTCAAAATCTATGTGGTCCTTAACCATATGTCTGACGCCATATAACCGTAAATAAAATGTGTTGAGTGCGTCGTTAAATAAAACATTTCTTTTTTCTTCTTTTTTTATGGGGTGTGGGATACTCCGGCAATGTTTACTGAGGATTCCAGCTCAGACGGTTGACAACATAATTTGACGTGGACTGAGCACCGGGTGGGGGCGAGAAGACTAATGTGTCCCGGGACATTCTCACCCGTAAAATGTTTTTAATTCGGTTGCCTTTAGATTCATTCTGGTGTACATGCTGTTTGGCTGTCACGTACACTTATTATAGAAGTCTAAAAGATAGATATCTTTTCAATATATATTTTGGCAATAATGTGTGTTATTATTATTTGCATAATGTCAAATTATCGATGCACAATCGTTTTAACACAACGGAAATTGGAGTTCTCTACCGTTTTATTTCCATTTTCGGTACTAGGAGAAAACATGCTTAAAAAGATTATTCTACAGACAGGAATTTTTTTTTTTAATTTAATGACGCACTCAACTCATTTTATTTACGGTTATTTTGCGTCGGACTTATGTTTGAGAATCATACAGATATTGAGAGAGGATACTTGCTGTCGTCACTTCATGGGCTACTCTTTTCGATTACCAGCAAGGCATCGTTTATATGTACCATCCCACAGAAAGGATAATACACACCACAGTTTTTGTTATCCCAATGGGCCCACCGACGGGAATCGATCCTCGCTGTATCTATCGAGAGATTCATCGCATAGGTCCTGTAGTCCTTATTTTTTGAAATTACAGTATTTATGGTCTCGGCAAAGAAATTCATTAACAAAAAAATCAAAATAAACCGAGATACGCAAATCGGAAAACGATGCATCGAACAGAGAGAGTAACACCGCGATCATCGTGAACCGCGATTAATCGTCCTGACGCTCCAAAACGGTTATATTTGTCGAAACCATGTTACAATGGAAGCAAACTCGGGGCACTCCCTAACACACCACACTTACGGAATGTATCTCTGTTAGTTATGGTGACGCCGTGAACAACAAACGTTCCCTGTAAGTCAACCATCCACCAAGGTTTCATGTCAGATACGTTGGTGTGGGCACAACCATCTTTCATCCAATCATTTCCCAAGTTACCATCAACGGCGAAACTCGAATTACGATGACGGAACGTGCTGCTCATCATCGTAGACTTATTGTGGGCAATGTTGACTGTCAAAGTACCTGAAATATAAATACACAAACAATCACACACATACAGATAAATAAATAAACAGGCAGACATACAGACAGATCATCCACCAATATAAATACACAAACAATCGCATACATACAGATAAATAGATAAACAGGCAGACATACAGACAGACCATCCACCAATATAAATACACAAACAATCACATACATACAGATAAATAGATATACAGACAAACAATCACATACATACAGATAAATAGATAAACAGACAGACAGACAGACAGACACAGATCATCCAGGTAACTGCTAAAATGAAGTTAAATAGAAATCTAATAATACAGGTTCTTACTTTGACAAATGACGAATAAATCAACAGCTATCAAGACGAAGTAGTTCTTGGAAACCATGTTCACGACTTCAAATAAAACGTAATTATCGTCACCTTCCAGTTTCTAGTATTATATATATGCTTTCTGCGGGCGTTATCATGCTATGCATGAGGGAATCGTGACAGTCTCAATTATTTATGTTTCTTAACAAAAGTTCCATCGTTAGCGGAAGGTGTACGTTTGGATACATTTATACATCATATATAGTGGACTCCATTGGAAACTCACCACCCAATTTTCAAAGTTAAAAAAGTTCGTTTTATTTAACGAGACCACTAGAACACATTGTTTGTAATGATCTGCTATTGGATATCAACCATTTATTAATTTTGACATAGTGTTAGAGAGTAAACCCGCTAATTTTGTCTATTAGTAGCAAATGATCTTTTGTATCTACCATCCTACAGACAGACTAGCATATACCACGGCCTTAGACATACCAGTCACAGTACACTGGCTACGAGAATGCGAAATAGCCAAATGGGCCCATTGACGGGGGTCAATCCTAGACCTACCGCGCACCAAGCGCCCAGTTTTCAGTTATTCCTATCGTGTGTTTGAGGTTACTATAAAACACACAATCAACTTAACTTAGAATACATCCAGTTGTGCAAAATCAGTTCAACGTATTGCTATTTATTCTCATATCCTTTTTACAAATATACATCTGCAGGATGAAAGTATGTATGACTTTTATCATTAAATAATATTAAGTCATTTGTTTACCTCTATTATTTATGTCAATGCATCCCCACAAAGAGTGGTGAGCATTAAAGTCACCCATGGTAACAAAGGGAATAGGGAGTTGATCAAGAAGACCCTGAAAGCCCTTTGGGTTAAAATTCTAATCGTTTCGAGCGGGTACGTAAACTGAACATAGAGTAATAGAATGGAATAGAACAGAATAGATGTCTAACGACACCCCAGCACGAAAAATACATCAGCTATTAACACAGTGTAAAGAACTGTGCAAAAAATGCAAATATCACATATAAGTAATATTAAAATTAGAATAAAAGTCGGTATCGCGTAAAAATTGTAACACAAGTTATATAAAGTAATAGTCTTATGAGCCGTGATCTTTGCAGACACAGCTTGTAAATTTGTCTTTAATATAATTTTAGGGAATGTTTTCACACCCCAGACACTATTTTGAAATAACTTTCAGTTTCGTAACATTTATCGTAGAGATTAAATCCTCTAATGTTTCTGGATGTCAAACATATGGCAATTCTGACATATAGTCAGAGAGGAAACCCGCTATATTTCTCCATTAGTAGCAAGGGATCTTTTATATGCCACAGACACGATAGCACATACCACGACCTTTGATATACCAGTCGTTGTGCACTGGCTGGAACGATAAATATCCTAATGAGCCCACTGACAGGGACCGATCCTAGACCGACTGTGCATCAAGCGAGCGCAGTACCACTGAGTTTACTTGAAATAATACACATCTATTTATTCTGTTATTTATTATACCCCACTTACGTTGTCATGGTTTCTTTTGTTTAAATTGTAGGTGTATTTGACGATAACCTGCACTCTTCCTCATTTAACTACACCTGTATTTAAAACAAAACAAAAAACAAACAAAAATTATGAATAATACAAAGAACTTTTATTGTGATAACTTATATACACACACACACACACACACACACACACACACACACACACACACATATATATATATATATATATATATATATATATATATATATATATATATATATATATATTTATATTTATATATAATACATTAAGAGTATTGTTAGAGTAAACATGACTTGCAAAGACAACAGTGTTTATTTAAAATAATTAAGCATTTTGAAAGATTGAGTTTGACCCACTTTTTTTCAGATGAATATTGTGAACATATTAACGATTCTTCTGATTGTATGACATATCCAGCAAAAAAAAAAGGACAAAAAAGCCTATTGAAGGGAAACCCTAAAAATCAACAGAATTTTAAAATAAAATCATATGTACAATCCTTGATACTCAGTCTGTTAACATTCAAACACGTGTCGATACTCCAAAAGAAGCTGTGAAAAATATTTTTAGATGCGGCTGAATCGTCTCCAGGATATTTCACGATCTTACACGATCAGGCGACGTGTAAAACTCAAAGGTACTCAATCAGTGGTCGGTAACACACAGTTGTCGAGTCATCAGCGAAATATCATGAGGCCAACAAAAACAAAAAAACTCAGGAAAACTTTAAAAAATAAACACATATCAATTAATGCAACTAAAAGTTATAAAAAAAAAAGTCTCTGCTAAAAGAACATTCTATCGAAACATTAATATAGAAAACCAAATGCGACAAATGTGAACAATCGACCGAAAAGCTTTTCACAAACTAGTAGTAGATTTTACTCAAACCACCTAACGACCATAATAACTTATCACCGTTAGATGATTTTTTTTTTGTAATTTTAAACAAAGGCGAATCAGACGGTAAGGAAACAAAACTAAACTCTAATAACATACTCAGATAGTGAAAAGATTTTCACGGATTGAAGAAAATGAAATATTAAATGGCACAAAACAACTGAAAAACGGTAAGACACCTGGACTCGATCATATCATTAATGGATATATTAAAACATTTGTTATAAAACAGCTGAAAAAACGCTAAGGCACCTGGAATTGATCATATCATAAATGGATTTATTAAAACATCTGACCGTATGGTGCTACCAATCTATATTATACTCTTTAACATAATATTCGACAGTAGTGCTTTTCTAAATGAATGGTTGACTGGAGTAATTAAACCCATTTTTAGCAATAGTGGAAATGGTTTACTACCAGACAATTATAGACCAATAACGTTGCTCTGCTGCATCTCCAAACTTTAAATAACCGATTAAATATATTTGTTGAAGAAAATAATATATTGACTGTATCCCAAACTGCTTTCCAAAAAGACTACTCTACCACCAACCATCTATTTAATATACATCCCTGGTCGAAATTTTAAAGACAAGAAGAAAGGAATTATTTTTAGCTTTTGTAAATTTCCAGAAAAAAGTCTGATCTAATTCGAGAACTTGCCTCTGGTAGAAAGTGTTAGAAAATAATATAAATGGAAAATTATTTTAAATAATCCATCAAATGTATCAATGAATAAAGTCATGTATGTGTACCAAAAAAACCCCAACCGTCATATCTATTTTCATGCGACATCGGTGTCCGACAAGGAGAAAATTTGTCGCCTGTCCTGTTTCCTCTTTATTTATATGATCGAGATAATTACTTTAAAAGCCAAAATTGTACTGTGGTATCTGTAGATACAGATGGAACGTTCTCTGAAACAGCTCTTTACTTTTCATGTTTATTATATGCTGGCGATTCTGCGCTTCTCGCATCAAAAGCCTCTGACTTACAACAATCCCCAAATGTCTTTTCACAATATTGCAATAGGGGAAATTCAACGTAAATACAAATAAACTAAACTAATGGGAAAACATCGATATTATTGAAACTATTCATATAAAATTATCAAGACACATCTTAACACTTAAAAAGGCACCCCTCTATTTGTGTTATATGGATAATTAGGAAGTAGATCCCTAAAATTAATTATTCAACAATTAAACAATTATACGTTTCTGAGCCCGTATCGTATCTGGTAAGCAATTATTATTATTATTATTATTATTGTTATTGTTATTGTTATTATTATTATTATTATTATTATGGTAAGCAAGCATGAATTAGTGTTACACGACTCTTCTGTTAATGGATACCGTTATAACTGGACACAAATGGCCGTTTAACCAGCTAGATATGACAAATGTTTGGATGTCACGGAACCTTTCATCTATAAAAACACTTCTTAATCAAGTAAACTAACGAACAAACGACCATTATTTACAACAATGGAATAGTAACATAGCTTTATCACCAAGAGGTAAAACACACATTATATTTAAAGAAATTCTTAGATTAGAAAAATATCTTATTATATTACCACAAAATAATCGGGGCTATATTACTCAAACTTAGAACATATAACCATTACCTGGAACAGCACCCCTGTAGAAGATCGAATGTGCACATATATAACAATAATGACACTGGAGACGAATTTCAGTATTTATTCACATGCATTTATTTCACTAACTCAGGTAAATATTTGCTTAAGCCATATTACTATAATAAACCAAGTACGCTGAAATGTATATAAATTAATAAAAGAAGTTACTAATAAATGCAATAAATACTAAATGAACACTGACATATATATGAATTATTTACATATTTGTTTTCTGTGTGTTTATATGTGTGTGTATGTGCGTGTGCGTGTGCGTTGGTGCGTGTGCCTGTGTGCCTGTTTGTGCGTGTGATACATATTAAAATTAGCACAATGGTAGTAATTACAATAATGTGACATTACATTACTTTATTCCATTTTTATTAAACTATTGTCTTTATTATTGTATTGCATTTGTGTTATACTATTGTATCTTTTATTTTATTGCATTTGTACTAATACTGTTATACTATTGTCTCCTGTAAGCCCTATCTTATCACTACAGCGTATATTACAACAGCCGACGTGTATTTTTGTTCTGTGGTGTCGTTAAACATTCATACGTTCGTTCATTCATTCACTCTACAGCTTATGCATCATATGTCTCATATGCCGTTGTGTAACGGCGAGCATAATAAAAGTCTGTTCTGAATCTTCCAATCAATAAATATGTGAAGATTCTAACAATGCTTTTTGTTGAGAAATAACAACAGCATTTGTTTAATCGGGCACAAAAAGAAAACATGTACTGAATATGTAAACAGAATTGCCAACTGAAGCACATAAACTAACAAAGCAAAACAATCGATTTTCTACTAAAAATAACGTAACAGACAAATATATCTTTAATAATGAATAGAAAATTTCGTTAATATAAAAATCTATGGAATTTTATTAGATGAAATGCAAAGTGGATTTCAAAATAAAAGAAACAAAAATAATAATAACCTCAAAACAACGCTCACAAAATACACTCAGAACCCCCACAAAACAAACACGCACACACACATACATATAGACTGCATCAAAGTTTATTTTACTTAACAAGAACATTCGAGAACTTTGATTTATTAATCATCGGCTATTGGATTTCAAATATGTGTTAATCTTGACATTTCTCCATTAGTAGCAAGAGATCTTTTATATGCACCCTGCCTGAGACAGGATAGCACACACAACGGTATTTTATATAGCAGAGGTGGCGCACTGGCTGAAATGAGAATAGCCCAATAGGTCCACCGACAGGGATCGATCATATAGTCCAGGGAGTTATGTAAATTTGCTTCTTTTTTTTTGCTCAAATCAGTAAAATGTATTTCTTTTTATTCTTAAGACTATCCAGAATTAGAAATCCGTTGGTAGCATTTCCTTTTTAAAAAATAATAATCTGAGCTCATAGATGTAAACTGAAAAATAGTTTTCTGTTTCATGGGAGTAAAGATGGAGAAAAAAATAATAATGGAATGACGTCCATTTTGAATGTCAAGATGGTTGCCATGTGAGATGAATAATATATTTTTGTTTTAATTCACTAACATAATATGTTTAAATAGACCCTAAAAATATGTTTCTATGTTAAATGGAAGTGGAGATATATTAAGAAATTATATGAAAATGACGGCCATTTTGAATTTCAAGATGGCTGACATGATAGGGGTCAGAAAAAATGCTACCAATGGATTTCTAGTTCAGGTTGGTCATGGAAACATATGACAAAAATGTTATTAACTTGAGCAAAAAAAAAAAATGCAACATTCAAAAAATGAACATAACTCCCTAGACTAATAGACTAAGCGCACATCAGGCGAGCACATACATTTAATATTAGAAAAAATAATTTGAATGAATGAATATTTAACGACACCCCAGCACAAAAACATACATCGGCTATTGGGTGTCAAACTATGGTAAATCCAAAAATTAAGTGATGAACCATGCATCAGTATAAACAAATTAAACAGTTAAATTAAAACACAGTGTAAAGAGCAGTTACTGTGCAAAAAATAAAAATATGACATATAGATATATTAAAATGTATAATAAAATACAGTAACACGAATAATAATTAGAAGACTAAAAATGTAAAATTGATACCGTCGTTGCATGCGACTTGTCGTCACACACACACACACACACACACACACACACACACACACACACACACGTACACACACACACTGAGTATGTTAGTAAATACTTTTGTAATACGAGTGTTAGTGTGTGTGGTGTGTGTGTGAATAGCCCAATGTGTGTGTGTGTGAGGTGTGTGTGTGTGTGTGTGTGTGTGTATATGTCTCTCTCTCTCTCTCTCTCTCTCTCTCTCTCTCTCTCTCTCTCTCTCTCTCTCTCTCTCTCTCTCTCTCTCTCTCTGCGTGTGTGTGGGCGCGGGCGTGCGTCTGTCGGCCGGCGTATCTGTGTGTGTTTCAGTGTGTGTGTCAGCCTGTGTGTGTCAGTGTGTATGTGTGTGTGTCAGTGTACATGTATGTGTGTGTTAGCGTGTCGGTGTGTGTGTGTGTGCAAGATGGTTGCCATGTGAGATGTGTGTGCATGTGTGTGTTTAATTCACTAACATAATATGTTTAAATAGACCCTAAAAAATATGTTTCTATGTAAATGGAAGTGGAGATATATTAAGAAATTATATGAAAATGACGGCCATTTTGAATTTCAAGATGGCTGACATGATAGGGGTCAGAAAATTTACTACCAATGGATTTTAGTTCACGTTGGTCATGCAAACATATGACAAAAATGTTTTAACTTGAGCAAAAATAAAATCAACCTTCAAAAAAACATGAAAATAACTCCCTAGACTAATATTGTATAAGCTTACATCAGGCGAGCACATACATTTAATATTAGAAAAAATAATTTTATGAATGAATATTTTCGTACGCGGCCAAAACATACATCGGCTATTGGGTGCAAACTATATAACATATTGTGTACTACATCATAAGCTATATTTATATAAATAGTTAAATAAAACACAGTGTATGTAGAGCAGTTATGTGTGTGCAAAAAATGTGTGTGTGTGTGTGTATGTGTTAAAATGTATAATAAAATTGTAAACACGAATAATAATTAATGTCTCAGAATATGAAAATGTAAAATTGATACCGTCGTTGCATGCGAAGTGTTGAGGTTCTACAAATCACACATCACACACAAAACACACACGTACCACGCAAACAATAGTTGTTAGTAAATACTTTTGTAATACGAAATAGAAATGGTGCATGTGTGTAAGTAAAACTCTTCTTTTTCTCTGTTCTCTGCTCTCTCTCTCTCACTCTCACTCTGCTAATGTACAATCTCTCTCTCTCTGCGTGTGTGTGGGCGCGGGCGTGCGTCTGTCGGCCGGCGTATCTGTGTGTGTTTCAGTGTGTGTGTCAGCCTGTGTGTGTCAGTGTGTATGTGTGTGTGTCAGTGTACATGTATGTGTGTGTTAGCGTGTCGGTGTGTGTGTGTGTGCGTGTTTATGTGTGTGCATGTGTGTGTGTCGGTGTATGTGTGTGCGACAGGGTGTGTGTGTGTGTGTGTGTGTGTGTGTGTGTGTGTGTGTGTGTGTGATCATTGAGTGATCATGACGATGATGGTGATTAGAGAACGCTAGTGGTGTTGATCCAATTTACTGGCATGTTTTAAACGCAGCCATATGCATGCAGTGCCAATGCAAAGTTTAAATCGTGCACAGCTAAATATCATCAACAAAACAATTACAGGAAACAGGTATATTGTTTTGAACATTGTATGTTTCTTACATCCATTACCGTGTATAATTAATATGTCGAAATGGTTTTACGGATGTTATATTTCGTACGCGGCCATCCCAAACTCTATATGTTGCAAACATATAACATATTGTGTACTACATCATAAGCTATATTTATATAATATTGATGAAATATATATGTATGTATGTGTGTGTGTGTGTGTGTGTGTGTGTGTGTGTGGTGTGTGTTTGTGTTTGTGTCTGGATCGTGTGTTTTGTAAATGTTTAGAATGTCTCAGAATATGACAATTTGGTGGTGGAAGTGTTGAGGTTCTAAAATCATTATCTTAAAAAACAAGTGGTGAAACAATATTAATTACACATTTAAAAAATAGAAATGGTGCATCTTCTAAGTAAAACATTCTTTTTGTTGTTGTTGCTAAAGACAGCACATACACATGCTAATGTACAATCACAATTAATACGATATAATAATATTTCTGTATAATCGTTTTGGTGTATTAATTATAATTGTTCAAAATACATTATCTAAAGTTAATTTTCATATCTGGGTTTTATCTATACTATAATATTCAGGGCTGATTTGATATGTTCCCATCATTCTGACCACTTCTCCTCTTTTGATGTGTACTGCCGACTATCTTACATAATGCCGCAATGCGCAAGGATCTTCTTTTGCGCTCAGGTAAAGTTAACTATCTTAATTAAATTTTTTATTACCGTAAACATTTGCTTATTGATATAAACAAAATGCATGTACACGAGCAATCAGTCGTGACAGAAGTATGGCCAGTGGAGAATATAAATAGACAGTTGGAGCATGATATATTAATAACTTGTCCAATTATTGTACACACATCATGCTAGGTATTGTGTACTAAAATGCATTCCCTAAATGCAACGGCAATGGAAGTCGTCATCTTTGTCACTCTGCGGTCACGTATGTAGCATCGATTAATGAGGACTGGGTATCTACACGGTGTTTGTTTTGTTAAAGGAAGGAAATGTTTTATTTAACGACGAACTCAACACATTTTATTCATGGTTATATGGAATCGGACATATGGTTAAGGACCACACATATATTAAGAGAGGAAACCCGCTGTCGCTACTTCATGGGCTAGTATTTCCGATTAGCAGCAAGGGATATTTTATATGCACCATCCCACAGACAGTATAGTACATACCACGGCCTTTTTTACACCAGTTGTGGAGCACTGGCTGGAACGAGAAATAGCCCAATGAGCCAACCAATGGGGATCGATCCTTGATCGATCGCGCATCAGGCGAGCGCTGAACCACTGAGCTACGTTCCGCCCCCTTGTTTTGCTTAACGACAACACTACAGCACATTGATTAATTAATCATCGACTATTGGATGTGAAACATATGATAATTCTGATCCGTAGTCAAACCCGCTACATTGTTTTCTAACGTAGAAAGGATTCTTTTATATGCATTTTCCCACTGACAGGACAGCACATACCACGACCTCGTACCTAGAAAAAAAAATCCCAGTCAGTTGAATGGATCCATCGAGGTGATTCGATCCTGCGACGAAAGCACGTCAGGTTAAAAATTTAAACGACTGAGCTAAACCCATCGTAAGGTGACCATACCACAACTAAACGTTCCCGTGCTAAGCATAGCATATATTTTACTTTCTGTAACTGTGAGATTAAGTGTATTCTGTTTTCCACCATTCTTGTATGCTTTGACAAAATGTTTGTTGGTGTTGCTGGACTGACCCAGAAAGCGATGCTCCTTCGAGGGCTTAATTCACAAAGCTCGCTTAAACTCTCTTAAGAAACATACAATTGTCCCTGCATGTCGTTTTTGCATTGTATTGCAATATCGCATAATTACAAGAGTTTAGTTATTTACTCCTCATGTTCGTAGAACGATTTCCAAAGAAATATTTAACGTAGACAGTGCGCTGTCTTACAATTTATTTACTTATTTATTTATTTTATTGTCCCAGAAAAATATGTAGTGTTAGGGCTGTCTTACAATTTATAGTGTAGCTACTCTAATTAGTTTTTTAATAGTGGAAACTAGAGCTGGGCGATATACCGTTTGGTATCCGTATCATGTCAATACCGATTTATCGTACCGAGCAAATTTCAAAATACCCAAATGTCGGTATTGAAAAATAATTCTCACCATTTAGTAAAGCACTAACAATATATCTGACGAACGCAAAATGGGTTTGGTATAAATCAGACTAGAACCTTGTGTATGGAATTTAATTTTATTTAGATGAAATTAGTGGGTGAGCCTTAAATCAGGAATGCATTTAAAGCCGAGTAGACCGAAAATACTCGATATTAATATCGGTATTGTTATTATGTCAAAACCAAATACCGTACCGATACCGAGGTAAATCACCACCAAAATACCAATATTGACATCGAACCTCAAATTTCAATATCGCCCAGCTTTAGTGGAAACCATACGCCAGTTTCAAGTTATAAGGCACCACATCACCCTTTGTCATGTCGTTAGTTAATAGCAACTTAACAGGAAATAGGTGCATTCAAAATATAGAAATTTGTTTTATATTGAAATGATTTTGATGAAGGTTAAAGTTTGTTTTCGTTTAACAACACCACTAGAGGACATTGATTAATTAATCACCTGCTGTAGGATGTCAAACATTTGGAAATTCTGACACGTAAACACGTAAGCAGAGAAGACCCGCTAAATTGTTTCCTAATACAGAAAGGGGTATTTTATATATGCACTTTCCCACAGACAGGAAAACACATACTACGACTGTTGACCAGTTGTGGTGCACTGGTTGGAACGAGAGAAAAACAGTCGATTGACTTTTTGGTGAAGGATTATAAACGAAATGTGTAGCATATGGGGTTCGATTTCATGGGTATGTAAAGAAAAACACATTATTGAGTAGTAATTATATATATGTAATATTAGCAAACAAAACTTTAAATAATTATATATAACTTGGTAATAATCACGGTTTTCCTACAGTTCAGTCGGGCGAGCGATTGCCAGAGATGCTACGGTTGAAGGATCGAACCCCCGCAATGGACCCATTCTATGATTGGGATTTTCCCCGTGCGGACCTGTGCCCAACGACTGGCATATCAAATATCGTGGTGTGTGCTCTCCTGCTTGTGGGAACGTATAAAAGATCGTTTGTGCTAATGGAAGAATGTAGAGTTTTCGTCTTCGACTGTATATCAGAAGTATCGAATATTTGACATCCAACAGTCGACAATTAAGAAATCACTGTGTTCTAGAGGTTTCGTTAAAGAAAGAAAACGTTTATCGACAGAACATCTAACACTGATTCATGGTAACAGTGACGCACGTCGCGGTTAAAACATCTCTTCGGTTGTCACGGCGGCAGTCTTCCTATCGACAGAACATCTAACACTGATTCATGGTAACAGTGACGCACGTCGCGGTTAAAACATATCGTCGACCCTGCTTCGTGAAGAGATACGATTTTAACAGTTAACGGTTTTCTTCCTCAGACTAGCAGAAATCCGAGCCATAGTAATTCCAGTCTGAATTGATCTCCTTGGTGTTTTCAAAACTTCCATTAAAGGTGAGTTCACACTGATGACTCTTGACGTTGATGTTGAAAGCCAAACAGCTGGTTTTTCTGTCACATGTCACTGAGCACTCCATCAGCGACGTGTTATTTATCAGCTCAGAGTGTTGACTTAACAGACGCGCTCCTAGTACACGCCAGAAATGTGTTGTGGAATACCGATCCTGAAAAGTCAGAGTGTTGACTTAACAGACCGCATCCTAGTACACGCCAGAAATGTTGTGGAATACCGCATCCTGAAAAGTCAATATAGAATAATATTTTAACACCCTGAGAGTGTTGTGTCGGTCACTTCAGGTTGCATTGTATCGAATATGTATGAAGTAAAACCAACTGTGGCTCTGGTTGGTAGTAATATGTGAAATGATTATTTGTGTAAATGCTGTTGTCCATTGGTAATAAATAGACATGTAAATATACATTTATTTGTTATACAGTTATTATGCAGAATACACAAGAGGATGAAAGCATGAAAGAACTGCAGGGTACCCCAAAAATTGAAAGTGCGATTTTCAGGGGAAATGAGGGTTGCTAATTGAGACATTCATTAAATATCTTAAGTGGTATCTGACTCGCTCGCCACACCCATTTTCTTGCAGGTAGATTAAATGCGAGGTGCCACACCTTTTATTGGTATACTGACTAGGTGTGTTTATACGCGGCTAATTTCAGTTTTATTAGTAAACGTTAACATTATTAGCAATAGGATTTTTTTTTTTTACATTGGAACCTATCATAGCGATGTTTGAAATCTATATCTCCCTCTCACCCTCTCTCCTGTCTGAGTAATGGTGCACATAAAATATTTCTTAATATTAATAAAAAACAAATGTAGCGGGTTTCCTCTCTAAGATTATATACCAAAATGACCAAATGTCTGGCTTCCAATAGCAGATCATTAATAAATGAATGTGCTCTAGTGGTATCGTCAAACTAAAACAAACAAAGAAACAAACAAACAAACAAACAAACTATGATGTAACTAAAATATAGAGGGATGGTTCATACCATTTTCTTCAATGCCATATATTTGAACTTCACACAAGGTCAGTACATCAGAAGAGTCCTTCACGTTCCATTTTCTTATGCGAAAGAATCGGCCTCTGGTTGGTTGATCGCATGTAAACGGAGTTTGGCCTGTTGGCAGCCCCACTCCGGTGTAATTAAGACAAACGACAGAACCGGCGCCAGAACATCCTTCAGGGTTTTGTGAAAAGATTTCGATGACAAAACTGTGAAGTCTTTTTGCTACAATAAAGGAAATATTTAAAACACGATATTACTGTAAATACCCACCAAATCAAATCACGAATGCCGCTACGCGCAAAAATTCAATCAAAGTATAAACAATTACTGAAATACCAATTGTACCAGAGAACATTGACGTATTAATCATCGGCTATTGCATGTGGAATATGTAGTAATCCTGACACACGCATCATAGATATACAAAGTACTTGCCCACCAATTAAATCAGAAAGAAAATGGGAGTGTGGGTATATTGCTAGTTTTGTATATAACGGGAAGGCTCCGAGTATTCAAATTCTGACCTAATTTTAGTGGAACACTGCACGTCTCTCAAGTACACAAATTCAAAAAAAAAAAAATATATAATTTTACTGGTCAGATGGAACAATATTTTATTTTATTACACACCGGTGTAAGATATTGCTCATGTCATAACAATCACTCAGTATCTAACTAGTGTAATATTGGCGTGACGTGAGCGTGACGTAGATCACTTGCTGACCCAATTCGTAGTAGGTCGTAGTAGACAACTGTGCTGCGTCAACCAGACCGAGAAGAAAAACATCCGCTAGACTGGTATATACGCTGCATAGTGAACCAAATAGCCTCGTCGGGAACCAATCAAATTGTTCGCGATCGTTAGCGAAACATTTTCTGGCTGAACTTGGGGCTACTTACTTCAGTGTTGTGGCTTGTTTGTAGTCGGTGTGTAATAAATAAAGTACTAAACTAGCTTGCCTGTCATACTATTTTAATTAAACTCGTGAATAGTGTTGGTCTTTAAAGTAACTATAGGAGAATAAATTTTTACTGGTTCAAGATATCGTCTTTATTTTGCGAAGGATAGGATGGCGAATGTCGTTTTTTTAAGATAGCAACGTACTGGTTATTTTATTACTCATGCAATCCTATGCAATTTGTTTATTTTTTCACCTGTGAAAGACAACCCTTTAATGTTTATTAAGCCAGCTCTTTGTATGTAGTAACCGGTCACTGTTTTGCTAATATTCATTTCTTACACACCTGTTGGTGAGAACATCATGCGTGGGGTTTTTTTTGTGGGGGTTTTTGTTGTTGATAAAACATGGTTGTTTACACACGTACGTGTGCTAATAATTTCAAGACATACGAATGGCTGCTCCTAGGTGATGACCAGGTCACCAGTGCCATACATGCAATGAAAAACAGCTCGGTGGAAATCGATTACTCTGTGACGTATAGTTAACCTGACAATTATGGGTGTTTAACGCGTATGTTAGCTACATCTTAAAAATTTGAAGGAAACTCAGGACTGTTCCTTTAAAGTCCCTCGAATTGAAACTTTAGAAAATAATACATTCGTGTCCGTTAGATACCATTTATCTCACAACGTGTTGTTTTAAAAACGTATCCAACGAGAGAAAGTGAGTTTGATACGTTTTTAAACAAAGAGTTGTGAGATAAATGGTATCTAACGGACACGAATGTATTATTTTCTTTCTTACATATCTAAAAAAACTTACCAGGTTTCAAGCACATTTTTAACATCTTTTTCGACTAAAAGTTGATTACAGCCGTTGCACTTATAGCTGACTTACGCGTCACAGACACATGTAACTGTACGTCACAGTGTAATCGATTTGCGTCGTGCTGTTTTTTATTGGACGTATGGTATTGGTGACCTGGAAGCAGCCAGTCGTATGTCTTAAACTTGTTAACACACGCACGTGTGTAAACAACTATGTCATCAAAAATAACGCAAGGTGTTCTCACCAACGGGTGTGTAAGAAAATATGTTATTAGTCGGGAATATCTTACAATACAGGAAACAGTCTCTTGAAGTGATTTGGTGTAATAAACACTTATCGAGGTGTAATGTTGATTAGTACTTCAGTCGGGCATATCTTTCGTATATACGAAATTATTGTTAGGTAAAATCTGGTATGGGGCACATACAAACACATTGTTTCTACAGACACTGATATTCTTGAAAGAAAAATATATTAGATATGTAATTTTAGTCAACAAAACGGTAGGGATGGAACGATTCAATTCTTAAATTTTCGAATCGATTTTCGATATTTGTTCCACGGTTCAAATACTTTCCCCAGGTACGGAGCCAGTGGCGGATCCAGAAAATCCATTTAAGGGTGGGGTGGGGTGGGGCAGTGATATGAGGTGGAATGCCGAGGGAACTTTGGGGGAGATTTTGAGTGGGATCGTAAAAAAAATGAAAATTAATATATAATAAAATTATAACTATCGCAAAATTTAGCCCGACGTAGATCCCTCGCCCTAGATCCGCCTCTGGGAGCTACCATACATTCATTTTAATAAATTATTATAAGAAACAAGAAGTGTTCGTTATAATGGCCATTTGTAGTTGTAATTTAAAAAACAACAACATTTGTGTTCTATTAAATTGTAAAAATCCTCAGAATATTTTTTTTTAAATCCACAAAGTAATTTTTGTACATCGCTTATTTAGAACTGCAATCAAATTTACCCCGATAACAGCGTAGAGAAATTATCGATGCACAATCGTTTTCACACAACGGAAATTGGGCGACATTTTAAAGTTCTCTACCCTTTTATTTCCATTTTCGTTACTAGGACAAAACATGCTTAAACTCATTATTCTATTGACAGGAATTTTTTTTATTATTATTTAACGACGCACTCATCACATTTCATTTACGGTTATTTTGCGTCAGACTTATGGTTGAGAATCACACAGATATTGAGAGAGGAAACTTGCTGTCGCCACTTCATGGGCTACTCTTTTCGATTAGCAGCAAGGCATCGTTTATATGTACCATCCCACAGAAAGGATAGTACATACGACAGCTTTTGTTGCACCAATTGTGGAGCACTGGCTGGAACGAGAATAACCCAATGGGCCCACCGACGGGAATCGATCCTCGCATCAGGCGAGCGCTGTATCTATCGAGAGATTCATCGCATAGGTCCTGTAGTCCTTATTTTGGGAAATTACAGTATTTATGGTCTCGGCAAAGAAATTCATTAAAAGCAAAATCATAATAAACTGAGATACGCAAATCGGAAAACGATGCATCGAACAGAGAGAGTAACACCGCGATTATCGTGAACCGCGATTAATCATCCTACAAAACGGTTATATTTGTCGAAAACATGTTACAATGGCAGTCAAACTAGGGGCAGTCGCTTTAACACACCACACTTACGGAACATATCTCTGTTGGTTATGGTGACGCTGTGAACAACAAACGTTCCCTGTAAGTCGATCATCCACCAAGGGTTCATGTCAGATACGTCGGTGTGGGCACAACCATCAGTTTTTAACTTATTTCCCAATTTACCATCAACGACGAAATTCGAATAAAAATAATAAAAGGTGCTGCTCATAGTCGTAGACTTATTATGGGCAATGTTGACTGTCAAATTACCTGAAATATAAATACACAAACAATCACATATATACACTTGATGCAAAGATAAAACCTTGATTGGTGTGTTTAGTTTGCGAGTTTGGAGTTTAATAAGTTGTACATATCCTTGCATCCTCTTTGACTTTTTAGTAAAATGTTATGTTTAAATGGAAGAATTATTATTAACCATTTTAAAGCTGTTATCTTGCAAATTATCTGAACTATATATGTACGTTTTTACTGCATTTGTTAACAGCATAGCTAATAACATTAGTGGATGTATTGTATTTTTATGTGAACTGATGACATTTTAAAATATCACCTTGTTCCTCAATGTCGTTCATAAAAATAAAAAAAATCCTTTTTTAAAATAAATTTGTATTTATTGCTGGTACTCCAGCAAATGTTCCCTTGCGCGTGCTGTAACCTCACCGTGGTGCAGGGGTGTAACATTCTCTTTGAGAATGGCCAATACAGCACAAATTGAAGTTTAGAGTAAAATTCAGTGTCCGTAAAATTCTGTGATATTTGTATTTGTATTTTTGCACAGTTCTTTACACTGTTTTTGTTTAAACCTTAAATTTTTATATTGATGTTGATCATCACTTTATTTATTTGCATTACCATAGTTTGACACCCAATAGCCGATGTATTTTTCGTGCTGGGGTGTCGTTAAACATTCATTCATTCATTCATTCCAGCAAATGTTATAATTTATTTATTATCCACAAAGCTTCTATATCGAGGCTAACAATCAGCGATGTCAATTACAGTGACGCGTAATGATGTCAGTTTATTATTATAGTATAACGATTATTATAGTGATGATGATGATGATGATGATGATGATGATGACGGTGAAGCATAAAGCACAGTGTCAGCAACACACATTAGTAATTGTGTGAAAACGTGAACACCTTTTACTTATAGAATACTCAGAGTTCTGCCTAACACAGGATTTAATACATTGTGATTGTCTTAAAAATATTTGTAACTAACATTGTGATTGTCTCAAAAATATTTGTAACTAACCCCCCCCCCCCCAAAAAAAAAAAAAAAAAAAAAAAAAAAAAAACCCACCAAACAGCAACTACAAACAAACAACTAATAAAATGTTTTCGATTTGTATTTTATTTCTCGCAGATGGTGCACTGCTTAATGATCACCATGAAACGTTTGACATTAAACCTGGTGGTTTGGTTGATGATTTATATTTGTCTGCGTAACATTGATGAATCTCATGCTGAGATTTACCACGCTGAAGATATGAACGAAGTGAAGCATTTCTATACAAAATCTTTCCAAAACGTGCAATCGCAAATATCGTGTGCGGTTTCCTGCGCCAGAGACCCAGATTCATGCGAAGCCTGGTATTACAACAGACAAGAAGAAACATGCCACATCCGAACTGACGAGGTGAGAATGAACACATTTTAAAGTCTATACAACACAGACATTCGCATAAATTATATATATATTTGTACCACGTTTTGGTATCGGTACTTTTGATTTTGCCCGTGGTGTATCCCATAGTTAATTTTGATCCAAATTCGACCTGCTACATTTTGACGTCACAAGGTAGTATTGTTAATGTAATAATTTGTATACAGATATACATTCATATTTTTCAGACTGATATATTTAAACTGACAGACGATATTTCTTATGGTCCGAAACCATGGAAGCAATGGCGCTTGATGAACCCAACTCCCGGAGGTAAGGTTGCAAACACCTAATCAAGTATTATCGGTCACAATGTCAAAATGTTGTAATACAACGATAGACTCACAGACAGCATGCATTCAAGACGACTATCGGTTGTTACTATACTAGTCAAAACAAGTTTAAGGCGCAGACCATAGTTTCAACCGTAAACATGGACACTTAGTTTGGTTAAGCTACAAATCTGCAACACATTTGAATAACGTTAGAGTGAAACAATAGTCTGTGAAGTTGAAACAGTGAAATACCGTTAAAAATAGACTAAAACGCGACTACATATCTGTTACTTCTCAGACGCACGTGCGCATTTTTAAAATAAAAAATGCATTTTGTGGCATTAGAAACATCAGGCTGACCAGAAAAAAGTCGGTGGTACAAAAATGAATCATCTAAACAATACAATACAAGTAATATTTAATTTCAATGATCATAAACGGCTCTAGTAGTGAAAAACATGCCTTAGTGTGTTTGTTATTAATTAGGGTATGTCTCTTAAGGGCTAGTAAAAAAACAAAAAACGTTATATTTTCCCCAAAAAAATCAAAACGATTAAGGGCGGTGATAGGTAATGAAACGTAGGTTACAGACTTTAATAAAGCATTGTAGACTGGATATGTACGAGCCTCTTACTCACAGCTTGTTGTCGGTAGAAAGCGTATGGCAAATTGACTGTTTACTTATGTTTTTCCGAGTAAGCAGGACACCTGCCTGAAAACGGCAATGTGTATGCGAAACTCCTTTTGTTATGTCAACACTTGTCATGACTGATTAGGGTTGGGAGGGTATACATGTATTTGCAATCTGGTTTCGGATTTCCATGCCACCATGAAGTAAACTGAGCATTCCGGACTGTGCTCGATCCCTGCCATGTCTGAATGATAGCATATCCATGAGATAAGTAGCGATATGTCTGAAGCGAGCCATTCCGTCATCCATCATCTGCAAGAGCGTTTTCATACTACCGACACAGCGAACGGGCTATCCCTCTCTGAAGCAATGTCGATGTTGCCCTTAACTTGTTGTGACTATTATAGTAGATGATAATATTGTAATTTGTAAATAGCACCTTAGAATATCCATGTGTCAAGTTTATAAAGTATCAAAACGCCTGTATGAGAAGTTTCTGGGGAAATAATGATGTTTGGTAACTCGTGTGTCGGTCTGTTTATATCATCTTAAGCCCCAGTCACATATACACGAAGTTTGCCACGAATGGCCACGAATGGCCCCGAGTCTATCCTGCCACGGTTGCTCCCGAATTGTAGCGAAAATCGGCATGGATCGGCTTCAACCACGACCTTTCTACGATTACTCACGACTGCTGTAAGTTAATAGTGAGACTACACTACGCTCTTAAAGCCGATTCATTACGAATTGCTACGATAGAGTACGCCTCCACTACGATACCTTGGCGAATAGAGTACGACTCATCATAATTTATCCTGAATGCACCACAACTGCCTCCCGGTTTACTCCGACGTCCGCAAGACTCGCATAAAAAGGCCTACCGTTCTTCCTAAGTCTCACGCGATTGTAATTACATATCAAATATATTTTCGTGCATAACATATTAGTGGCTGTATATTAAACATGTTTCTGATCATTCTAATATTTGTACTAGCGTAAATTTCATTTTATTTCCTAAAAGACAGAATGCACTTTCGGCTTCCTACAAATATTAAGACTACCAGAAACACATTGAATATACAGACATTGATATTCTAAACAAGAAAATATATTTAATGTAAGTTTATTAGTAGAAATATTTCATTAGTCGGAAACGTTTTGCAATGCAGCAACCTCAGGAATTTTAGTGGATTAAACCTTGTTTATATATTCTGTAACAACACATGCAAACTACAGCACCTTATGTGAACATAACAAACTCGTCCCTATTATTATTATAGAAATGATCGTCGAATAGTAGCAGATTTCTGCTTGAATTCAGTCTATATAAAATTAAATCTTACTCGCACTCCGACTTGGAACCCTGAAACTCTCCATTAAATGTTGGAGATCTGGACAAAGTCGGTATTACGTTGTGTCCAGGTCAAAGGGTCGATTTATATCAGACCTCGTAACCGGGACCTCTACGCTTCCAGTAAGAACTATTTTCAGTCTCTTGTTTTTTTGTGTTTTTTTTAACATTAATGTTTTTGTTCACAATATAGTTCCATTTGTAAAAGGTGTGGTAAGATCTATATTCAACGTGTGGGCGGGACGTAGCCCAGTGGTAAAGTGCTAGCTTCATGCGCAGTCAGTTCTGGGATCAACCCCCGTTGGTGGGCCCATTTGGCTATTTCTCACCACAACCAGTGCACCATAACCGTTATATCAAAGACCGTGGCATGTGCTATCCTGTTTATTGGAAGGTGTATATAAAATATCATAATTTCTAGTGCACGATGGTGCATATAAAAAGATCCCTTGCTGCTAATAGAAAAGAGTAGCCCATGAAGAGGCGACAGCGGGTTTCCTCTCTCAATATATGTGTGGTCGTTAACCATATGTCTGACGCCATATAACCGTAAATAAAATGTATTGAGTGCGTTGTTAAATAAAACATTTCTTTCTTTCTTTCATCATTTCTAGTTAACTGTAGAATTCCGTTTGTGAAAGATGGAGTAAGATCTATATTCAGTCAACTTGTTTTTTTATAATTTCTAGGTCGCTGCAGAGTTCCGTTTGTGAAAAATGTGACATCAGCTGTACGACCAATCACGAAGTATGACGGAATCGTTCCGTGCGAGCCCGACTTCTGCTTCTTTGAGGCGAATGAGGCGGACCAATGCAGACGAACTGGAAAGCGGATGGCACATTGTGGTGATTGTAAGCAGATTGAGTGGCGACGCACGGTAATCGTCTTCTCCTTTTGTTTTCTTTCTTTCTTTTTCTATTTTTAACTACACCACTAGAGCACATTGATATATTACTCATCGGCTAGTGGATGTCAAAACAATTGGTAATTTTGACATATAGTTTTAGAAGGAAAACCCGCTGCATTGTTCTAATAGTAGTAAGGGGTCTTTGCTATGTACCATCACACACACAGGGCAGCACATACCACAGCCTTTGATATACCAGCCGTGGTGCACTGGCTAGAACGAGAGATAGCCCAATTAGCCCACTGACTTGGATCGATCCCAAACCGACCGCAAATCACGTGAGCGCTTTACTACTGGGCTACGTCCCGTCCCCAGGGTAATCTATGCACATGATTGAACAAGCGTTTTCCCGTCTCAACCCGTACCCCACGACTGGCATATCAAAGTCCGTGTTGTGTACCGCCCCCAGGGTAATCTATGCATATGATTGAACAAGCGTTTTCCCGTCTCAACCCGCACCCCATGACTGGTATATCAAAGTCCGTGTTGTGTACCGCCCCCAGAGCAATCTATGCACATGACTGAACAAGCGTTTTCCCGTCTCAACCCGTACCCCACGACGGGTATATCAAAGTCCGTGTTGTGTACCGCCCCCAGGGTAATCTATGGACATGGTTTAACAAGCGTTTTCCCGTCTCAACCCGTACCCCACGACAGGTATATCAAAGTCCGTGTTGTGTACCGCCCCCAGAGCAATCTATGGACATGGTTTAACAAGCGTTTTCCCCGTCTCAACCCGTACCCCACGACGGGTATATCAAAGTCCGTGTTCTGTACCGCCCCCAGGGTAATCTATGCACATGGCTGAACAAGCGTTTTCCCCGTCTCAACCCGTACCCCGCGACTGGCATATCAAAGTCCGTGTTCTGTACCGTCCCCAGGGTAATCTATGCACATGATTGAACAAGCGTTTTCCCGTCTCAACCCGTACCCCACGACGGGTATATCAAAGTCCGTGTTGTGTACCGCCCCCAGGGTAATCTATGCACATGATTGAACAAGCGTTTTCCCCTTCTCAACCCGTACCCCATGACTGGCATATGAAAGTCCGTGTTGTGTACCGCCCCCAGGGTAATCTATGCACATGATTGAACAAGCGTTTTCCCGTCTCAACCCGTACCCCACGACTGGCATATCAAAGTCCGTGTTGTGTACCGCCCCCAGGGTAATCTATGCACATGATTGAACAAGCGTTTTCCCCTTCTCAACCCGTACCCCATGACTGGCATATCAAAGTCCGTGTTGTGTACCGCCCCCAGGGTAATCTATGCACATGATTGAACAAGCGTTTTCCCGTCTCAACCCGTACCCCACGACTGGCATATCAAAGTCCGTGTTGTGTACCGCCCCCAGGGTAATCTATGCACATGATTGAACAAGCGTTTTCCCTTCTCAACCCGTACCCCATGACTGGCATATCAAAGTCCGTGTTGTGTACCGCCCCCAGGGTAATCTATGCACAAGACTGAACAAGCGTTTTCCCGTCTCAACCCGTACCCCACGGCGGGTATATCAAAGTCCGTGTTCTGTACCGCCCCCAGGGTAATCTATGCACGTGATTGAACAAGCGTTTTCCCGTCTCAACCCGTACCCCACGACTGGCATATCAAAGTCTGTGTTGTGTACCGCCCCCAGGGTAATCTATGCACATGGCTGAACAAGCGTTTTCCCGTCTCAACCCGACTGGCATATCAAAGTCCGTGTTATGTACTGTCCTGTGTAGGAAAGTGCATATAAACGATTCTCTTGTGCTAATCTGTTTTCTCTGAAAACAACGCATCACAATAGAAGATAAGTTAATAAATGTGCTCTAGTGTTGCCAAAATTAATGTGCTTTAGTGTTGTCGCTAAAGACAGTAAACTTGACTTATTGAACAAGTGAACAAGAATGGGTTTTAGTCAACAGCTATTAGATGTTTACGATTACGAGATTTACTTTTAATGTTCTATGTGTATGGATTTAACATCGATCCATTTTGTTATATATATATATATTTGTGAAGGCTATCTCGAAACTGGCGACTCCAAATATTAGATCACCACCTAATGCTGTCTGCGGAAACCTATTTTAATGTGTATGGCGTACATGTATACCTGCTATCTTAACGTAAGTCTGCGGAAACCTATTTTAGTATGTATGTATGCCCACAAATGACTGTCAGGTCAGATGTCGGGAATTAACGTGCTTATATCAATTTAATGTTCAAGCACGCTCGTTGCGAGCACGATTTCTGACCAGGGCCAGAAACAGTGCTCACAACGAGAGGGGTGGGGAGAGTGTTAGTAAAAAAAAAAAAAAAAAAAAAAAAAAAAATTAAAAAAATTAAAAACGTTTATACAAATGATTAGATAAAAATACTAATTAATGGTTAAATAAACTTTATTTACAAGGAAGTTAAAAAGTGTTTATACAAAGGGTTAAAAAGGGTTTCTACAAATGATTACGTAAAAAGTAGAATACTGACAATAAAAGAGGTCTGGTTAATCTGGTATTTATGTCGGAGGAGAGTAGACGGGAAGGTCTGCCCCATTTTTAATTCATTTCCCTAGAGCGTCCCATCCACCACCTCCGCCATAATGGAAATGTTAAGAATTGGAAAGTGGAGATTGATGAATGGTATTTTAGTTCATATCGCGTGCATTTATACATGCTGTCTCAACAGAAGTCTGCGGGTGCAGGAATGTAAGCAGCGGGGAGGCGGAGGGGGAGGGTGCTAGGTTGTGGCTAGCTACGTTTCTGTATGATATCGAGTCTTGCGGCCTCAGATTTTAAAAACACATTTTGAGGTGGAGTGGTTTGTTATATTATTCCATAAGGTGCGTGTGTATAAATGTACGCGGGGGAGGGGGGGGGGGTCTCTTTAGACTGTGGAAAGCGATGTTTCTAGGTGAGGATCGAGTCATGCCCCCCCCCCCCCAAAAAAAAAAATATATATATATATTTTAAAAACAATTTGTTTGTGGAGGAGTGGTTTGTGTCGTTAAACAAAACATTTGTTTTCAGATTTATTGTAAATAGGTACGCTACAGAGACATTAATGGGGTACCTGCTTTGTCCACTGGCACCCGAAACGTGTAAACCTTATTTAGAATTTTCATTATACCAATGACACCCTCCACGTACATTATAAAATGTTAGATCCGAGCCTGACTTCCGTATTGTTTTTACAGGGTACAGGGTCGCACGGTACCCTTCCTATGCGCATTATTGTTGGATGGACTATAATCTGGAAGGGAAATCTGCAATCACGGAATCCAAGGTAATCGCACGCACACACTAAAGTGCTCGCCTGATGTGCGGTCGGTCTGGGATCGATCCCTGTCGGTGGCCCAATGGGATATTTCTCGTTCCAGCTAGTGCACCACGACTGGCATATCAAAGGCCGTGGTATGTGCTATCATGTCTGTGGGATGGTGCATATAAAAGATTTCCTGCTACTAACGGGAAAATATAGTGGGTTTCCTCTCTGAGACTATATGTCAAAATGACCAAATGTTTCACATCCAATAGCTGGTTATTAATAAATCAATGCTACTAATGAAACAAAAATGTAGCGAGCTTCCTCTGAGACTATATGTCAAAATTGCCAAATGTTTGACATCCAATAGCCGATGATTAATAAATCAATGTGCTCTGGTGGTGTCGTTAAACAAAACGAACTTGTTTAGGCTCATCAACAAATGTAATTTATGTTTTGAAATGTCAAACTGTGATGAATGTTATATATGACGGTCAGTGCAAATTAATCAGGTTACGACATTACGTTTATTGGTTTAAACAATATTTATTTATGTTTATATATTAACATATGGGATTGGTCAGCAGGCGTAGCCTGTATAAAGACAAGTCCCTACATTATACAACTGAAGTAATAACTGGTCAACATGGACATGTTGAGAAAAATACAAGGTGCGCATTTAGTTTTGAAAAAGGTAAAACTATTGTATTTTCAACATGTCAGAATATCAAATATATTTCTTGCCCACTGGACAGGGTTATCCAGCTTTTGCACGGTGCTAGAAAAATATGTCTGACCCTAGGGCTAGATAAATCTGTCTGACCCTAGGGCTAGATAAATCTGTCCGACCCGAGGGCTAGACGATTTCTACATACGCGTGACGTCATAACTCATGTTTTACGACGATTGACGTCATAACTCATGGTTTTAAAAATTATGTTTGTCTTTTCATGTTGTATTATTGTTTTAAAAATATTTAAACAAATTAATATTTTCAACTTTATATTTATTAGTAAGTTGAACATTACATATTTATGACGTTGCATAAGGTGGACTATATTTTTCCGCGTATGATGAAATGAGTTTGCAGGTGAAATGCATACGAATCGTTCTACAATAAACAGACCGTAGCTTACAAAATTAATGTATTGTTACTGTAATTAAATGGGTAAGAAAAAAATCAGTCACCGTTGAAGGTATAGATACGGCAATTCCAACCCTCGGGACAAAACATTTTGTCCCTCGGGTTGGAATAGCCGTATCTATACCTCACAACGGTGATAGCTTCCATTATTCTTACACACCCGTTGGTGATAACATCATTCGTTATTTTTGATAACACATACTTGTTTACACATATACATTTGTGTCCTTTAAATACCATTTATCTTGCAACTAGTTTTCGCTCGTTAGATACATTTTTAAAAAACTCGCTGTGATATAAATGATATCTAATGGCCACTCGTGTATTATTCTCTATATGTGTATCAATTAGAAACGGAGAAACAAGAAGAATAAAAGCGAAGGTGAACATGTTTTTTTTCTAAGTCTAAACATTTATTGGCGTGTAAGCTATCGTACTTCGGAGACACAACAGCATTGACAGATACATTCATAATAATCAAACACAAAGATTAACAGCAGCTTTACATTGAAAAATATCCCGCGTTCTGAAAAATATGTGTCAAATACTTGTTTGTTTTTATGTAAGAATATTCAAAATGATGTCATGCTAAATTGACGTTATTCCTATTTAAAAAGACATGTCACATGTTCATACACTATATGAATATCGGGTAATGGCTGTTTGGAATTAAAGTTGCGTATACTGACTACAGTTTACGAAAACACGTTATATAACGCTTGAGATTATATGATAAAGAGATTACTAAGTTTGTGTGTTTCGGAATCGTCAATATCAATATGTTAGGAATACAAATAATGTAGTATGCTCGCCAGAGGCAAATTCTATTCGAAATATATGATATTAACCTAAGAAAGAAAGACAGACAGAGACAGACACACACACACACACACACACACACACACACACACATAGACACACACACACACAAAGAGAGATAGATAAATAGAGAGAAAGAGAAAGAGAGACAGAGAAAGAGAAACATATATACGAAAAACGGGAAGCTTGAGGATAATGTTTATCATAATTATTCTGTTTAGAAATCAGTAATCATTCATTGTAATTTCTATAATTTGATTTCCAGGTTTACTCTTTCCTTGGGACCCAAAATCACCATGTCAGTGCACATTGGAGTAGATGCTGACGGAGACGGCGAAGTACAGGTCATGGTATTGAGAAGGCTTGAAGAGAGATACAAAACCGAGCTCAAGTTGGACACCTTTGAAATCAAGCTTTCCATCGGATTGGAGCACGTTCAGGTAGATTTGTTTCAATATAGTGTAACAGCAGGATCGTCTCCGTGGTCTAGTGGATAAGCTGCTGGACAATCAAGCTGACGACAGTGGTTCAAATCCCGTCAAAGCTGGCTCACACATTCATTCATCTTTCAGATCTATCACCCTCTGCCTATCATTCTCTTTATCTTAATATCAAAAAACGTTTCTATTTCTCCCACGATTTCAATCTATTTCGACCCTTTTTGTCAGTGTCCTCCGACTGTGTCTTCTGAGCTGTCTACACCATCGCAACTTCCTCCACGGGAGCAGTCTCTGTGTATTTCCCTGCACCCACCTGGCATCCTCGTCCTCTGCCGGTAATAAAACTTGCCTGACCCACGGCACTAGATCACGACAGCCGTTAACAGGGGTGCATAGTAGGTATAACTACAGAACACTCCCCAAAGTGGTCAGACTAAGCTCACAGTTAAAAGCTTATGGGGAATGGCAGGTGTGTGGCACAGATAACCACAAGAGACAAGCACCTGTCGCGGTTAGAGAGACCGCAGCAGGACCGTCTTAAGAATATCTGAGGCCCCCGGGCAAAACAATGGGGCCCTTATTTAATTTTAAAAAACAACAAACAAAAAAAAACCTTGAATTTCGGGGGCCCTAAAATCGCGAGGCCCCAGGGCATCTGCATAAAATACTAGTGGCTGTATATTAAACGTGTCCCAGATCGTTCTAATATTTGTACTAGGTTAAATTTTAGGAATATTTCCTAAAATATTTTGTTTTCGTACGTACGAAATTATTTGTAGACAAAATCCAGTTTGTGCTTCTTACAAATATTAAGACGATCAGAGACACATTTAATATACAGACACTGATATTCTAAACAAGAAAATAAGTTTAATCGTAGAAATTGTTTATTTGTCGGAAACATCTTACAATGCAGCAAACCTTAAATATGGTTTGGGCTACTACAGACATTAGGAAAGAAATGTTTTATTTAACGACGCCCTCAACACATTATATTTACGGTTATATGGCGTCAGACCTATGGTTAAGGACCACACAGATTTTGAGAGGAAACCCGCTGTCGCTACTACATGGGCTACTCTTTCCGATTAGCAGCAATGGATCTTTTATTTGCGCTTCCCACAGGCAGGATAGCACAAACCATGGCCTATGTTGAACCAGTTATGGAAGACTGGTCGGTGCAAGTGGTTTACACCTACCAATTGAGCCTTGCGGAGCACTCACTCAGGGTTTGGAGTCGGAGGGGGGGGGGGGGGGTGCCCGGCCGATGTTATCCGTGAGGGGGCCGTGAGGCTATCGTAGGGTGTCCGTGAGGGGCCCGTGAAAATCCCACGGCTTCCGGCGGAATTTTTTCCAATAATTTTCGTCAAAATCTTCAGGCGGCCGCCATATCACCGGTCGGTTTCCGGCAGGCCGCCGGGCGGAGCCCTAGTGTCTTGTCTACGGGTTTGTTTAAGCGGCCCTCACATATCGGTCGCGGCGCCCGCGCGACTCCTAAAACAGGCCAAGAGGGGCATTTTCACGAGGCGTCCGGACGGACGCTGCCCGATTTCTACGGGCTCCGTGCGATGTACATGTATGTATGTACGTACGTATGTATGTATAGATAGGTAGGTAGATAGATCGATAGATAGATGATATGATATATATTCTTCAAAAATTTAGGGAAATCGGAATTTACAATTTCCAAAATTGTAAGGTATATTAGCTGTGGGGAATGGTTATATGTTAATAGTGAATTGGGCAAACATTACAACCGGTAGTTCAGTATTACAATAGATTGTATGACCACCAAAGATTGTGAAGGACGATTGGGGTCAGAAGTGAAATTTGAAAGTTGACGGGGTTTTTTATCAGTAAATCGCAAATTCAACCCATAAAAATGTACTAAAAACAAAACAGTAACAACTGTATGATCAACAGAATGACAAGGATTGACAGAAATAATGTTCCACCGTGATTAATCGACCTTCCTGGAAATTGTAAAAAATTAGAATGACACTCCACGCACGTGTACGGGGCAACTGTACGATGCATGTGTAAACTATGGAATGTGTTTCGTTGTGTTGATAAACAGACCAGGGCCCATATTTTCGAAGTAATCTTAACTTACGAAATCGTAAAATGATCGTAAGCTATGACGTCACTATGGCGTGTGCTGTAGTGACGTCACACCCTACGATGGTTTTACTATTTCGTAGTACTAAGAGAGCTTCGAGAATATGGGCCCTGGACGTTCTTTACTAGGATGTCTGTGGTCAAAACGTATGTTCGGTCTAATAGTTGACATTAACATTTGAGGTTCCCCTACTTTTTATTTTTTTTACACACACACACACACACACACACACACACACACACACACAGAGCGAGAGCGAGAGAGAGAAAAAGAGAGAGACACACACACAGAGAGAGAGAGAGAGACAGAGAGAGACAGAGAGACAGAGAGACAGAGAAGCAAAAAGGAAAAGGGACAAAGAACAGGATAGACACAGTCAGAAATATGTACAGTTAAGTTGGCCTAATTTACGAATTCCGGGGGGGGGGGTGGGGGGGGGGGGGTAACGCAGGGGTTTAAGCACTGCAAATATATGTAGTTGCAGGCGTTCAAAAAAAAAAAAAAAAAAAACCTAAACAAACAAACACAACAACAAGAAGCAGACTGTAAATTGGGCAATCTAACCTGCGTATAATTAATTGAGTTGTTTTGTTATTGTTTTAGGTTACCGTGGGAAACAAAACTTTGGAGATCTTACACCGCTTGGATTTCTCCCAGATTTCAGCAAAAGTAAACCGTGTTTCTCTCGAGGGGCTTGTCTACACTGAGAGTCTCAAATTTGTATACTAAATTATTAAAGGGACAGACCCTAGTTTTTAAACATTAAGGCACATTTTTTAACTAGACTCTGGACACCAAGTTTGGTTAATTTACAAACGCGTAACAAATTTGAATACAACAGAATGAAACAAGAATCTGTGACGTTGAAATACCCTTCGAAATAGACTGAAATGCGACTCCATAACCGTTACGTCAGAGACGCACGTGCGTTTTTAAAAAATATGACAAAATGCATTTTGTGGTATTAGAAACACCAGGATGACCAGAAACGTTTCCGTTGTTCGAAAATTGATAATCTAAACAATAGCATGTAAGCAATGTTTGATTTCATTGATCACAAACGGCTGTAATAGTGAAAAATACTACTTTGTTTTTAAAAGCTAGTGTATGCGCCTTTAAAATCAGTAGCCATTGTAGTGTTTTAATCATTAAAAACGTCATATTAAATACATGTTCTGGGCCCATATTTTCGAAGCAGTCTTAGCCTACGAAATCTTAAAACCATCGTAAGCTATGACGTCACTATGGCGTGTACGATAGTGACGTCACAACATACAATGGTTTTACGAATTCGTAGTGCTAACATGGCTTCTAAAATAAGGGGTCCAGGGGCCCTATTTACGAATTCGTAGCGCTAATCGTATAAAAACAGTCGTAGGTTGGCGTTCGGATGTCATAACGTCATAGCTTACGGGTCCTGATCTCGAAAATATGGGGTCCTGATCTGAATTTCACAACACATCGTAAGCCTAGTTTTGCACGTAATCGTAAATCTACGACTAAGCCACAATTCTTATTACTATTATAGTTCAACAAATGTAGTTAGAAGAACACATATTTCGTTTTCTTCTGTCTTCAAAATACTCCAGCTTCCGTAATGATATAAATTTTCTGCGTGAATTAGACGCCAAAAACTTGTAAACGCACAATCGGTGTAACTGCTATTAGCAGACGTAAATTGTTTAGTGAAATGGGCCCCTGATTTACAAAACCAGTGTCTGTATACCAAATGTGTTTGTTGTTGTGTGCTAACATATGTACCAGTCATTGTTGATTTTCATCATGATATAAAATATGTTGTTTTTGTACGTACGAAATTATTGGAAATGTTAAATATGGTATGACAACTAACACCCCGTTTACACAGATAGTGATACTATTCTAAACAGGAAAATATGTAATGTTAGTCATCAAACTGTATACGCAACTAATTTTAATTACAGTCAGCCATTACTCGATATGCAAATGACGTAAGAATATTTGACGCGGTAAGAATATGTGACGCGGTGTCGTGTTAAGGATGGTCGGGGGGTGGGTGGGGGGTTGGGGGTGGTGGTGGTGGTGGTGGGGGGTTGGGGGGGGGTGGTGGTGGTGGTTATACGTTCATCTGGGTATGAACAAAACAAAATTCATCAGCAAACTGTGTGAATCTGCGAAGCCGTTCACATTAGTTTGCAGATGATTTTTGTTCATACCCAGATGAACGTAAAAGAAATAACAGACAATACTTATATTTAAATTTGAATTAATCCTGCTAAAAATAACACTAAACGTTCATACTTTATTTTGATTTATTTTTGGTCCATAAACGATAAAGCTCAATAAAATAACTTTCCCATTGAAAATGGTGTCATCAGATATGACGTTTTTTAACGGCGTAATTTGTATGTTCATCATTGGAGTGACGTTATATTGTAACGAATGTAATGGAAATTTAATTATTTGGTCGTAAAAGTCCTAAGACACAATATGTCTGTTTGAACATTCCCAACTGAGACAAGATATCTTTGTCTCCATACGATGACAAGCGCTATGTCAGTGAAGATGGAATCCATACTCTATCCTATGGATACTATTGCACTCGTTCTAGAAACATTGATTAAGTCATAAACCTCAGGTGCATACTATTTTATATTGTAAACTACTTCATCTGTTTTTATGTTTATTCTGTACAACTATATTAATTGACTTTGTGTGTGTTCGATGTTATAATAAATTGTATGTAATTATACGTTTGCTTTTGAAAGAAAGAAATGTTTTATTTAACGACGCACTCAAACACATTTTATTTACGGTTATATGGCGTCAAACATATGGTTAAGGACCACACAGATAATGAGAGGAAACCCGCTGTCGCCACTTCATGGGCTACTTTTATTTCGATTAGCAGCAAAGGATATTTTATATGCACCAACCCACAGACAGGGTAGTACATACCACGACCTTGGATATACCAGTCGTGGTGCACTGGCTAGAACGAGAAATAGCCCAATGGGCCCATCGACGGGGATCAATCCCAGACCGACGGCACAGCGAGCGAGCGCTGTACCACTGGGCTCGTTTGCTTTTGTGTGTGCCACTTACAGAGAAAGTGTATTAAGCATCTTCACATCTGGTAGTTAAATCCAGAATATACTACTTGACGTGGTGGCGTGGGGGGGGGGGGGTGGAGGGGCTCAACATGATAGAGAATTTATGGTACTTGTGACTGACAGTTGTTATTGTCCGGGTGAAAAGAGGTCATACCCTGCACTGATAGTTAAAGTTTGTTTCTTTGGTGATTTTGGTAGACTGGGTGGTAGCCTTCAATTCCCAGGTGGATGGCCGCTCGTCACCTTTGAGCAATTCTCTGGATTAACCCGTTTGTGTTGAAAGCGCAACATTAAATTTTGCCATAACAAATGGGGGGGGGGGGGGGGGGGGGGGGGGGGGGGGGGGGGGGGGGGGGGGGGGGGGGGGGGGGGGGGGGGGTAAGGAACACAAAAGTCATCTAGAGCCATGGTTATAGACGATAATAGATCATGTGACCCCGCAAAATGTGGGTTTGGGGAGCTCTAGGTGTTATATGCAAATGAGTTCAATAATTAGGTCACCAGATGTCAAAGCGTCGCACCTTTTAGGCCTTGCCCAAACTCTCGAATACCGTTATAAACACCCTAACGTTGGCCAAGAACAAATCTAAATTGTTTCTTTTACACCTGAATCTATTTGGATAGACGCCCTGCTATGATTTTAACCCACCTATGTTCAAATATATTGCATAATGACCGCCCTGTAGGAAACGAAAGGCAACCTATATCAAAAAAGTGCTAAAATAGCTATTTTTAACAGCAAAAGGGAAAATGTCCACAGTAATGCAGTCGGTCAACACAGAACAACAAATGACCCCCTTCAAACACATGCATTGGGGATTTCAGAAAGGTTCATCCCAAATTTTGACATTCAAGGTCAAATTTTTAAGGTCAACGGTCAAAAAAGTAGACAGTTAGATGCATAGGAAAGATCATTGTCGTGGTAAATTGTGTTAAGAAAATCAGGCAGCAATTAATAACACTCAAAATAAAGATGGCAACACTATACTTATTGTACGTATTGTCAATACAGAGCGGTTTAGATATGGTTAGTTACCTAACAAATATCAACTTAATAGAGGCCGGTGGATGTTATGAAAAGGGGCGGTTCTAACTTGAATATGGGAGGGAATATTAAATTAATGTGGAATGAAGGAAATGTTTTATTTAACGACGCACTCAACACATTTTATTTACGGTTATATGGCGTCGGACAGATGGTTAAGGACCACACATATATTGAGAGAGGAAACCCGTTGTGGCCACTTCATGGGCTACTCTTTTCGATTAGCAGTAATCGATCTTGTATATGCACCATCCCACAGACAGGATAATACATACAACGGCCTTTGATATACCAGTCGTGGTGTATTGGCTGGAGCGAGAAATAGCCCAATGGGCCCACCGACGGGTATCGATCCCAGACCGACCGCACATAAAGCAAACGCTTTACTACCGGGCTACGTCCCGCCCCTAAATTAATATGGGAAGGGTGTATTAGTTTGGTTTAAAATGGTTAGCGAGTAATAGTAATTGGTGTCTTGGAATTTGAGTATTTTTCTATTGTCGTGGACTCAGAACTGGCATAACAGTATCACTGAATCAGGGACATTTTCTACATACCTGTTTTTTAAAGAGTTTGAAAGTTACTTTAATATACTTAACAGGGACAATTATACTACTTTTCTCCGATTTCGCATATCTAATCATGTCTTACCAATTGAAAAGGACAGGTGGTCCAATGTTCCCAAAGAAGATAGAGCATGTACATTATATAATATAGGTGATATCGGAGATGAGTTTCATTATATTTTTATTTGTGATAAATTCAACAAGGAACGAAAAAGATTACTAAAGCCATACTATTTTATTAGACCAAATGTAATTCAATTCAAATAACTGTTCAACTGTAAACGTGTCAACATCCTTAAAAAACCTTTGTGAACTTATTATAAATAACCACTTTACCTCCTGAAAACCCATTTTATATAGTTTAATCTTACTTATTTGTTTGTTATAAACACTCGGCGCTTAACGTATGCGTGTATATGTATATATAATGTATATAATGTACTCCTCTGATGCCGCTGGATGGTGACTTTGAGTGAAATAAAGTTCTGTTCTGTTCTGTGGATACAAGTGGACGACAGATAATTTTTGATGCGGTAATTATCCTGAATAAACATAACCTGTCCTGATGTTATTTTATCTGTCTGAGCATGGCGACTAGGATTAGTATGGCAAGTATTCTAGTTTTAAGCCATGATTATTGTTTGGAAGACTACAACCGAAAAGGGGTAGCTGTATCCGGGGATTAGCTTATGAATTTTCATGTAACGGGCGCAAAATTAATTAAGAGTATCATGGAATGTCAATCACAAAATATAGCATCTATCTTCTGAGCTAAAGGCAACTTACTTCCATCCCTCAAATTGCAGCATGAGCTGCATGCAGTAGAAAACATCAGTCAACTTCCATTTAAAAACACTGGACCGCATACGTGGATGTTATTATCATATTTGTTATTAAAACACTTTGCCTTGGAGTATATTTGTGTATGATGCCTTGTATCATTATTGGACTAGGAAAGTAATTAAATTGATTTTATTGGTGACCTGACTCCGAAAGGTTCTCAATTGTTTAATAATAAATGATGCTATGACAGATTTCCAATTTTCTTTACTTCATGATTTTTCACTGCTCTTAGTGAAAGAAATGTGGTATATATCAACCACAATATCAACACGTTTTGCTTGGCTTCCACTTCATTCATTTCATTTCAACTTATTTTCGTGCTTATATCCAATTAAGGTTCAAGCACGCTGTCCTGGGCACACACCTCAGCTATCTGGGCTGTCTGTCCAGGACAGTAGGTTAATTGTTAGTTGGTTAGTAGTTAGTGAGAGAGAAGAGGGTGTAGTGGCCTTACACCTACCCATTGAGCCCTTAAGAACTCGCTCTGGGTTGGAGCCGGTACCGGGCTGCGAACCTGTACCTACCAGCCTGTAGTCCGATGGCTTAACCACTACGCCACCGAGGCCGGTTCCACTTCATAATGCTTTGTGCAACATGGATTTACCACCTTTAAAAACATAACACAATCACTGTTTACTACCTGGGCCAGATTAATCCTATCGACAATAGTTACCAATTGTCGATGTCAAAATCATCTGCAACACGGCCGATGGTAGAGGTGCCAATAAATGCTAAAGGATATCTGGAAAGTATGTGTTACCCAGGTCAAAGAGTAATGATCTAAAAAGAGAAAAACACAATATGTAGCACTCAAATTTTAATGCCTACGTAACACAATTACAAGTTGTCTTGGTGGTATTTTGTTAAATTAACACTGTAGTTACAATATATTATTTGACTACTGTATCAAAGTACAGATAGGTGACATTGAAACACCTAGGCATGTCAACAGTCAGGTAAAATCATTATTGCTAAACCAAAATTACATGCAGCAATTTACCATTCAGTGACTTAATCACATGCAGTAACTGGTTCTTGTAATACTCTATATTACTCAATAAATGCAACTACAGGCCAAAATGTCTTCAATTAACTATTTTAGAATAATAATTAATGAAAGAAAACAATTTCATATTACCAAGAACAAGCTTTAAGGCAAAAGGAATGGTTACAGTTTTAGTCAAATTTTAGAGTGGCTCAGTATTTGCTTAAAAATTATTAAAATGGCTAATGACATAACTCCACTTATAAAATGCCAAATGTTGGAGTTACTCTATACAAAAATTAACGATTGGCTGATTTGACAATGGGCAGGGTAAGCCCTGATCTAAAGTACATGAAGACTTCAACAACGTATTTCTAACATTGACTTAAAATATTTCAAACTTACAAAATATTACATTAGTATTCATACGCACTGTAATTTCTCCTTATAATTAAACTACATCGAATTTCCAAGTCTACTTCTCAAAATAAAAATGAATTATATATTCAATAATAAATGCACGTGGGTTTGTTTACATATATAGAGGCTGCCATCTTGACAGATGCATTTTGGATGTCACACGACGATAATGTCGTTTGCGAAGTTACTTTTTTACATTAAACAATTAATCTACAACATAACATCCGTTTTAGTGATTAATAATAATCTAGTGCTTAATAATAGTCTAAATAGTATTTACCTATTAATAGTATCCTAAAACACTGGATGTTAATACAAATAATAATAAAATACTTGACAATTTCACTAGCACGATTTAGTGAATTTGACTGAAAATGCGCCCGCTTCGACTTGATAATCAAATCACAAGTTACTCCAAGTTACATTGATATCACCCAAAACATTATTAGATCTCGTTACCCTAATACTTTATAAAAATGTTACATATATTTACATTACAATTACTATGGTATGGGGTTGGCAGCTTACCTAAGGCTAGAGAGAGAAAAACACAATATGTAGCACTCAAATTTTAATGGCGACGTAACACTGTCACGTGACCATTCGTGTTTGCATGTGCTTCTCCTCTAACATTCACGAGTTGCCTCCCCTACATCATAAACCTATAAACTGACAAAACAAACACTTGGAATACTGAGTCTACCATAAATCAAAATGGGGTACCTATTAGACCACATCGTTACATGTGCCTTATGCCAGCTCAGTGAAGCAATCAAACAGTGATTGGTCTTCAATGCATTTAGTCGCTCACCCTTGAAGATTGTATAACATTGTTCTTCGTCAAGTCAAGTCAAGTATCCATTGACACTGACATGTGTTCTCAGCAAATGCATTAAACCAACTTTGAATGAGTTGTACTACCAATGCTATGAAATATATTCATAATCCCCTGCAACCTTTGGCCTTGGAAACTCTTTGTGATGATACGTGGACGTTCCGCTGTATATTTTAGCAGCAGAATGAACCCTGTTATGACCTCTAGATTCCGGATATCGTTGTTTACTTTAACTTGGTTGCCAGACATCATTCTGATAAAACATTCTGCGAATCTGAAGGGTTAATTAATATAATGGTGCTCATATGGAAGATGGGTAATAAGCCGGTATATATGTGTCATAATACAGCTTGCCAAAGCAGAGCACATGTAATCATTGACTTACTAGCGCAAGTGCAATTCCCACATGAGATGTTCGTAGTAGGCTAAGCGCAGATATATATGTAACTCTAAGATGCCAATCAAAATGCTGAAAACCCTTCATTTCTGTGGGACAGACATTTTAATCAACCTTGCCAGAGATACTTTAACTCTGCTAAAAGTTGGCGAAATGTAAGGCTGTCAATTTTTTATTGACACAAGTTTTCAACCATGCTGGGGTTTTTTCTTTGGGTTTTTTTTTCCCCCCAAATAGTAAACCGGCCAGGCTAGTCTCATAAGACTGTTAGAGCTGCATAGGGGCGGGACGTAGCCCAGTGGTAAAACACTCACTTGATGCGCGGTCGGTCTACAGCGACCCCGCCGGTGGACCCATTGGGCTATTTCTCGTTCCAGCCAGTGTTCCACAACTGGTGTAACAAAGGTCGTGGCATGTACTCTCCTGTCTGTAGAATGGTGCATATAAATATAAAAGATCCCTTGCTGCTAATCGAAAAGAGTAGGCCACAACGGGTTTCCTATCCCAATATCTGTGTGGTCCTTAACCATATGTATGACCGTAAATAAAATGTGTTGAGTACGTCGTTAAATAAAACATTTCCTTCGTAAAAGTAAAGTAAAGTTTGTTTTATTTAACGACGCCACTAGAGCACATTGATTTTTTATCTTATCATCGGCTATTGGACGTCAAACATATGGTCATTCTGACACTGTTTTTTAGAGGAAACCTGCTGTCGCCACATAGGCTACTCTTTTACGACAGGCAGCAAGGGATATTTTATTTGCGCTTCCCACAGACAGGATAGCACAAACCATGGCCTTTGTTAAACCAGTTATGTATCACTGATCGGTGCAAGTGGTTTACACTTACCCATTGAGCCTTGCGGAGCACTCACTCAGGGTTTGGAGTCGGTATCTGGATTAAAAATCCCATGCCTCGACTGGGATCCGAATCCAGTACCTACCAGCCTGTAGACCGATGGCTTAACCACGACGCCACCGAGGTCGGTGCTAGTCTCCAAAAGAGGTTATTTGTTCTCAAGCAACTTCAGCTAAATGTTTGGGGTTTTGTTTTATCATTATTACCATTCATACCATTACCAGTGGCTGCGGTGCAACATATTCACCAGAAACATAAATTTCAAATATTTGCTCCAACAGCTAGATTCGTCTGTATTAGGCTAAATCGTGGTAGAAAAACATATCAATGTGCTAACTCGTGGTAGGTTCTAGTTTTAGGAGACCTAAGCTCTATCATTTGTTTTCAGCCGGGAGAATGACACACAACAATTATTAATGCAGTAATGTTTAAATTTAGGAAACGTATACACCTGAATCACATACCAGTGTACGTTGTTTTGATATTTTAAGTTGTGAAGTCAACAGCATGCCTACTTAGGTGGTATGATTTGTTAGTATCTTCCATGCACTCTTTGCACAAAGGGGGCGGGACGTAGCCTAGTGACAAAGCGTTCGCTTGATGCGCGGTCGCTATGGGATCGATATCCGTCGGTGGGCCCATTGGGCTATTTTTCGTTCCAGCCACTGCACCACGACTGGTATATCAAAGGCCGTCGTACGTTCTACCGTGTCTGTGGGACGGTGCATATAAAGGAGCCCTTGCTGCTAATCGAAAAGAGTAGCTAATGAAGTGGCGACATCGGGTTTCCTCTCTTTATCTGTGTTGTCCTTAACCATATGTCTGATGCCATGTAACCGTAAATGAAATGTTGAGTGCGCCGTTAAACAAAACATTTCTTTCTTTCTTTGTACAAAGATACAACTTTAAACAATAATACCTTTGTACTCATGGTTGTATGACAAAAATAAGAACAAAATAAATTATCAAAATGGGTTTTAATCTGTTTTAGTCTAATGTGAGTTCATTTAAATGGCGCCTCACCGACATATAACTTCAAATTCACTTTAAATGCATGACCTAAGTAGTATTTAGCAGCCTAGTGTATATTTGTGTACAATAAAATACCTGAAACAACAAGTCAAATTGCTGTTGTGAAATGATGGAAATTACATTACGTGATGTACGAAAGAATGTTATGTGAGACACTTAACACTGTAGAGACGACACGATTGCTTCTATTTCTGAAAAGTATATTCCACTAACTTGTTTTTCCCTTATATTAGCTTTGTCCATCTGAATAAGTATTTTATAGTGTGTTTTTATTCAGACTATAGACATCAAAACTTGACAGTCCCGTTTTAAAACAACCTTTGGACTCGTGGAGAGATACGATTAACGCCCAGACTAGCAGAAATCCGAGCCATAGTAATCCCAGTCTGGATTGATCACCTTGGTGTCGTCAAAACGTCCATTAGAGATGAGTTCACACTGCAGACTGTTGACGTTGAATACCACATTTCGCCGAACATTCCATCAACGACGCGCCTTTAATCAGCTGAGAGTGTTGACAGACGCGATCCTGGTGCAGGCGAGAACCTTTGGAATACCGCATTCTCAAAAGACGATATATGATAATATTTAACACTGTGAGTTTGTGGTTTGAAGATAACAATCTTTGAAACTACTCTCTCTCTCTCTCTCCTCCTCTCTCTCTCTCTCTCTCTCTCTCTCTCTCTCTCTCTCTCTCTCTAATTTCATGTGTATGTTTGTTCAGTATTCTTGAAGGGAACCCGTTACATTTTTAAATTAGCTGCAAGGGATCTTTTATATATCGTTAGTCCGGACAGTATGGTTATTAAAAAAAACGTTCCGGATTACTGAAATGTACGTGATGAGTAACCTCCCTTGATTCAGAAACAAAATAAAAACGACACAGTTGATTTTTAGAACCGAGGCCGGCTCTCGTGCCCAAGACAGGCGAGCGCTACAACAACGTGCTCTGGATGTGCACGTTAACACCTTTGCCAATTGCCCATTTTTAGAACCAGACATTTCTTCAACCAGTTTTGTTCTGTTGATCCGCCTCGTGGTGTGAATAAGCACTTATTTCATGTCCGTGAGGCCAGTCTACTATTCAGTAGTGTACTGCCAGGTGCTTGTCTTAAAAGTTAAAAAATGCGATTAAATAAAATGAAATACTGTTTAAGACATGTTGCATTGTTGATACTAAATGTTTGATTACTAGCGACAACAAGTTTTACATTTTATTAGCCGTGTTTTGTCGTACCGGTTAATGTTGTAAACCTAGGCAACGTGGTTGAGTTCATTTCCACGGCGTGAAACTGAATGAGCATTGTTCCACTTGTGAAAGAGTCGGACGCCAATGTTTTGATAGCAGTAACTTATAAAGACCTTTCCTTTGTCTTTATTTGGGGTGACTGGCAATACTCTTGAGTTGGACACCAAAACAATTATGAACAATATTCAGTAATAAATCATACAGGTAAGGTAGGAGGGTTGTTACAAAACGAGGTCATGGGGTACCGTAGGGTATGATCAAGAGTTACCCACTTTTAAAAATAAAATATTCTCTCTTTTGTTTTCATAAAATGAAACAGCCAGTCTGGTCATAGATCAAAGAAATTATATTTTAAAAAACAACAAACACTTGTGAACACTTGTGCTCTATCCGACTAACACTAAATAAACACAGGTGAATGGTTAAATAAACTGCGGTGTGAAACCCCGTGCAGCCATTTTATCTCTGTCGATTCCTTGAGCGTGAATTGGCGGATTACTTTTATGTTCAATCAGCGGCGACCGGTCAAACGTTTTACGTTTGGTTCAGAATTATGACCGTCCGGTTCCGGAAGCTCAAAATCTGGATTAATAAATAACTTTTTGAGTGGTCGTTTCGTTTTGCAAAAAACAAACGTCCGTAAGGTGAGGATTCCGGACTACTGGAGTCCGATCTAACGAGGTTCCACTGCAGTCACAACAGCACATACCACGGCCTTTGACATAAAACTATTTATATATTTCCAATTTGTGGATACCCAAATAGCGGATATATTTGTGTGCTGGGGTGTTGTCAAACATTCATGGATTCATATACCAGTCAGCGGCACTGGTTTGGATGGGAAAAACATTCAAACAATGGGTCCACCGAGTAGATTCGATCGTCGGACTCGAGCACCTCAGGCGATCGCTCTACCGACTGAGCAAGATGCCGCTAATGCAACACCTTTATACCCATATAGGGCAAGACAATGTGTCTCGGTCTTGCAAGTCATTATACAGTGATTTAGTGATATACAGAACATGCTGTGTCCCGCCCCGGAGTCGGTCACTGGCGTAGTCAGAGGCTGAATCCGGGGTGGGCGTGCCTGAACCCTTGTGGATAGGGGCACGTAAAAAGAGTTTCCCTGTTCCCTGCTGTGTTTATGGTTTCGCATTAATTACGAACGACAGAAAGGACATTACGTATACTAATACGCACATATTAGAGTCTTGCACATAACAGTTGACACATTATTCACAAAGCCGGGTGGTGGAAAATACGAAAGACAAAAATGGCAATAAACGTAGCTTTCAACGACCATACTGTTTGTGAAGTGACGAGTAATGGCGGCCGAGATGAAACCACAGACGATTCCAAAACACAGACGAGAGCACTGCGGACAGCATCGTCAGATACAGCGTCAAAAGATATGGTATTAGCAACGACAGCATTGTCTATTTGTGACAGGTCTAACAGCAAAGGTGTACGCACAGGCCAACAGACAAATGATGTGGACGGACCATGGACAACAGAATCTTCCAAAAGATTACCTGAAAATGGTACATGCGCTGTTGAAAACGTAATTGTAGATACGGAAAACACAAGGTATATACTATATGATTGCAATGCATGTTTCTTTCTCATTCTGTAATTCATCATAATAGTATCGTATAACTTGCATTTTCATATTTCTGGCGTATTTAACTAAATTAACAACATAATCTGAATTGTAGGTTGTTAATTTTATCTCGAACCTGTAAAAAATAAACTATGTTTATAATACAAGTCTTTGTTATGGTAATGTCACTCAGGTCTTCAAGTAGAGTCTGTAATGTGTCATGGAACTTCAAGGCGTGTGATCAGAATCTGTTCTTCCCGGGTCTATATTCCAGTGGAGTGTGTGTCTTGTTAGAGAACTTTAAGGCGTGTGATCAGAACCTGTTCTCCCATTGTCTCACATACATAGGTATAAGACCATTATTATAAGACATAATATATACTAAAATGCATTGCGTCTTTGATTGCTCGTAAAATATTAGTATTGAATGACACTAATTGATAGGCACGTCGCCAACGAACTCGAGACCATGTTAATATTTAGATGGCAGACGTCAGATTACCAACTGACTAATGTTTACTGTGCATGTGAAAATAAATATATGTACATGTAAAAATAAATGTATAAACTGCATTGTATTTTAAATAAGAGATTACTTAAATGATCAGATGAACATAGTATGCTATCAGATGCCCATTTTGGGTTTAAGCCAGGCTTAACATAATAATTGATTTTTTTTTTCGCACTTAACACTGTTATTATGACCATTACTGGCCAGAAAAAAAGAAATTGTATAGTTTTTTTGTTTTTTTTAGATTATACAAAAAGCGTTTGGTAGTGTAAATATATGTAAACTATTGGTTAAGTTACTGGAAAACTGTATAACATTATAAAATCGATGTATGACGGTTTGAAGAACTCTTAAGTATCAGTTTCAATTTTCAAAATGTTTTTATTGTAATGCTAGACTGATGCAAGGTGAAGCCTTATCGCCATTTTTGTTCCCTTATGTGAATGTTAATGTTAACGTATATATATATATATTTTTTTTGTATTCAGAAACAGAGGGAAAATGGCTGTTAGAGAAACCTTGAAGTAAAATAGTGACCTTATTACAGTTGTTGATTGCTTCAGCAACCTTGGACTGACACTGAATTTTAATTACAAATTTATAGAACAAAGTGTGTAATTACCTCACATGGTAGAACATGTATGAGCCATATTTTAAGAAAGTGTAATAATTTATGTCTCAATAAGGACATGAAGCTGCATGATTTTGAATGCGCGGTATGGGGTTTTCACCCCGCTCATGATATTGAGAATGTGCATATGAATTTTTGTAAACGAATTTTGAATGTTTGAAAAGGCACCACAAATGTAATTGTTTCAATAGAACTAGGAAGAGTGTCTTATTTTCTTCTTTTGTTTATTATTATTGTTGTTATTATTATTATATTTAGTAGTAGTAGTACTAGTTCTAGTAGTAGTAGTAGTAACAACAACACATTATTATTATTATTATTATTATTATTATTATTATTAACAACAACAACAACAGACCACCAGTTATAATATTATGGAATAATATGGCATACAAATCTGGATAGTATATTTGATGTTTTATATGCCTTACTTAATTGTCAATACATTTTAAATAGTGTTATTGTCCTTAACATATTAAACTGAGTGTACGAGGTATTAAAGGGACTGACCCTAGTTTTTAAACACAGCATATGTGTCACTATTAGAGCCGTTTATGGTCACTGAAATCAAACATTACTTATATTTTATTCTTTAGATTATCCATTTCCGTAGAACCGAAGTGTTTCTGGTCATCTTGGTGTTTGTAGTATCAAATATCGCATTTTTCATATTTTAAAAAACGTACGTGCGTCTGAGAAGTAGTGGTTTATTGATCCGAGTTCTAGTGTGTTTACAGGTTTGTAAATTAACTAAACTTAGTGTCCATGTTTTACAGGTTAAAACTAGAGAAGAAAACCAAAAACATATTTTGACAAACAAACATTTGTTATGTGGAATATTGTGGTAGATTTTTCACATTAGGTAAATATGCAAATTGAATACAAAATTTGTCTACCCTTTTCGAGCAGGTGGCATTCCAAAACGAGGCTGAAGAAGCAGATTGTGCTGGTGGGAATATGTTCCATCACTATAGTCATTTCCCATGGTTACGCCATGTCTCTTGGAGTCCTCTTTCTACCAATCAGAGACACGTTTGGAACGAACACCGCCGAAACAGCATTGCTGCAGTCCGTTAGCCTTGGGAGTTTAATGTGTGGAAGTAAGTACGGATAGAAGGATATATGGATGAGACAAAATCTCCCATACATGATCATAATCAAGAGACAATCAAACGTTGGGGTGGGATGTGTGGAGGAGCAGGGCTTTTCGACTTTAATTTAAATATTCAAACTGAATGAGCCAATGGTAATTTTATTTCTTTTCATTTACATTATTTATATTTCATCTTTAAGTATATTTTATAACATTTCAACTTGATGTGAGCTCCATCTAAGATCGATCCCTGTCGGTGGGCCCATTGGGCTATTTCTCGTTCTAGTCACTGCACCACAACTGATACGTGAAAAGCCGTGATATGTGCTATCCTGCCTGTTGGATAGAGCATATAAAAGATCCCATGATATTATGTAGCGGGTTTTTTTTCTATACAACTATATATCAGAATTACCAAACGTGTCACCCAATAGCCGATGACTAATAAATCAAACAAACAAACTAAATTTTTTGTTCAAAAAGGGGCAATTTAATCTCACTTAGAGGGGATAAGTACCCTTCATCCCTTCTTTGAGATTCGCCTTTGCCTGTCCTGTCAAATACAGAATGCAATCTGGTGTACAATAGACCCCAAATGAGACTTCAAACAAAATGAGGACCTAGAGAGTTTATACCTTTCATTTTTTTTCCCAGGTGCTGTTGTAAGTCCTCTGTTTCTCAAATATGGCGCTGGGCCTGTTGGATTTGCCGGGAATTTGTTGGCAACCATTGGACTCGTCGTTAGCTTCTTAGCTCCCTCATTTCCGGTTCTCGTTGTGTCAGGTGGATTTATTACAGGTAATACGGTAATAGTGATACTATGCGCCGACATTACGAAGTCTCTTTCTTATTATTAAACTCGAGCCTTCTTTAAGAATTTATATATATATATACATACATACATAGATAGATAGCTAGCTAGATAGACACAGAGAGAGAGAGACACAGATAGAGAGAGAGAGAGAGAGAGAGAGAGAGAGAGAGAGAGAGAGAGAGAGAGAGAGAGAGAGAGAGAGAGAGAGAGAGAGAGAGAGAGAGAGAGAGAGAGAGAGAGTGAGTGAGTGAGTGAGAGTGGGAAGGGAGGGATATATATATATATATATATATATATATATATATATATATATATATATATATACATACATACATACATACATACATGTGTATATGTATATGTTGTGTACAAGTTGCGATTTTGTACAAGTTATAACCTGTACAAAAGCATTCTATAAGATACAACTTGTGTTTATACGAGTTGAAACTGGTACAGTTTTTTTCTGTACGAGTTATAACTTGTACATCCGTGAGTCATTCACAACGTGCAGTTTTACAGTTAGTTTTACACAGGCAGTGAACATGTCCTTGGCTCCTTGTACGAGATAACATTGTTGTAGCCCGTTTAATAGAAATTGTCTCTTCCGGTATGATGTCTATGGTCAGTTGCCTCCTCTCCACTTTCTCAAACTGGTTCCTGGCCAGACACGTGTCCAAGATATAAGTTATTTTAATCGTATTAAAATCTGCATCCATGTATGTGGTAAAACACAGTAAAAAAAAGTTCTTTGTGGCAGTACTTTTTTCTTACATACTGAGTACGTTCTAACTTGCACTTTTTTCAGTGGGTTAAAACCAACATCAAATCAAAATCTTGTACCCCTTAGTTGTAGCAAGAGCACATAATTAAGTTGTCTTAAAAGTTGGTAGTTTTTTTAGTCTCAGTAGTTAAACCAATGCTTCCGTACTAACTGTATTATTTTCCGGCCTCGGTGGTGTCGTGGTGAAGCCCTCGGACTACAGGCTGGTAGGTACAGGGTTCGCAGCCCGGTACCGGATCCCACCCAGAGCGAGTTTCAACGACTCAGTGGGTAGGTGCAGGACCACTACACCCTCTTCTTTCTCACTAACAACTAACAACTAACCCACTGTCCTGGGCGCCGTTCCACGAAACGATCTTAGCCCTACTATTGTCGTAAATACCTACCATCGAGACCTTAATTTTTTTCTTCGATCATCAGCCCGTTCCACGACGCGGCGTAGTTTACTATCGTCGTAAATTACAGTGAAAATTTACAATCGGTACGAGGCAGTTGTAAGCCATTACCGTAGCTGTCAAATGGCAGTTAGATGATGATTTGATAATGTTCTAAGAAGGATACTAACTCTTTGTGTAAAAATAGATCTAATATATACTAAATACCTTTTATGAAACTCTGTGCTCGATCTAAAACAGTCTAGGCCTAACGACCTTCACACGAAAATAAGGGAGATAACTCTCATGTCTTATGCATTCGGCAATTATCGCTTACCGAATAAATTGACAAAGTTACTTCATGGTTGTCCCATACCAATGAATACATCCAACATGTTCCGAAAAGTCGGTAACCAATTTATTATTTAACTAATTCGCACTTCTTCGCAAAGAGTCTATTAATAATTAAAGGGGCACTTATGACTACCGTAAGGTTGCTTTGTGGAACGGCTGTAAAGTTTACGGTGGCAGTTGTAAAACTCACCTTAAATCACTACAATTAACCTTAGCTACAATTCGTTCGTGGAACGGGACCCTGGACAGACAGCTCAGATAGCTGAGGTGTGTGTGTGTGTGTGTGTGTGTCCACGACAGCGTGCTTGAAACTTAATTACATATACGTATGAAAATAAGTTGAATTGAAATTAATGTATTATTTTCCTTCACAGGTCTTGGCCTTTGTTGCCAGTACGTCATCAACTTTTCAGTTATCGGAACTGTTATCAAGAATGCCAAGTGGAGAGATTTTGCCTTTGCCCTATTGGCCAGCTCCGTCGGAATCGGATATTCAGTATATCCAATCATGACTGCACTTTTGCTGGAACAATTCGGCTGGCGCGGAACCATGTTGTTACTAGGGGGAATAACTCTTCATTGCTGTCCAGCATTTCTTACCATCGCTGCGATCTCGCGAGATCTCGTACAAAAAGACCGGAAATTGGACGATCCTTCCGAGAGCAAATCCCACTGGAATCTCTCCCTGTTTAAAGAATTTGGATTTCTCATTATGGGATTCAATGTATTTTTAGTATTGGCCTTGATACCTACAGTGAATTTTTTCTTGGTGGATATGTCCAAAACAAATGGTTTTGACCTGAAAACGGGAGCATTCTTTTTAACTGTAGCTGGGATTTCCAGCGTAGCCGGCCGAGCTATCACTGTTGCTGTGACTGTGTTCACGGGAGGGTCGAAGATATTACCAATTGGCGTCCTTTACATAGCAACAGGGACGTTTATGTCAATTGTGCCTTTTGCTAAGACATATGTTTCTGTGGTATCTGCGGTTCTATTATACAACATACCGTATGGCGCTTCGTCTGTTTTATTCCCGTCTGCTGTCTATGAAGTGGCGGGAAATCACCGTTATACGTCTGCAGTGGGATATGCCGGTCTAATAGGCGGGGTAGCAGCGTGGATCAGCGGACCCATCGGAGGTGAGCTCAATAATAATTAAATGCATAAAGGTTTATAGTCCGCCCCATCCTCTTTTTTTAAGTAAATAATTTCAGTTTGGTGTCAGACCAAACTGAAATTATTTACTAAAAAAAAAAAAAAAAAAAAAAAAAAAAAGTAAGAAGAAAAGTAAAAGCATTTTAGAAATAAAAAAAACCCCACTATTTTTGTGACCACTTTTGAAAAAAATCGGCGCAGAAATATATAACTACATAATATGAAAACAAGGCGTTCCCTGTGTGAAGAACTACATCTGAAAAGAAACAAAAGGGTGGAGGTAAAACACATTGTCTGGTGCATATAAAACACACAAGAACACCTTGATGTACCGGCCTCGGTGGCGTCGTGATTAAATCATCGGAAATAAGGCTGGTGGGCACAGGGTTCGCAGCCCTGTACCGGCTCTCACCCAGAGTGAGTTTTAACGACTCGATGGGTAGGTGTAAAAACGCTACACCCTCTTCTTTCTCACAAACGACTAACAACTAACCCACTGTCCTGGACATATAGCCCAGATAGGTGAGGTGTGTGTGCCCAGGATAGCGTGCTTGGACCTTAAATTGGATATAGGCACGAAAATAAGTTGAATTGAACCTTGACGTATGACAGTTATTTAGTAGAGGCTGATAAACATATCTGAATGTCACGTGTGTTACCGTGGAATTGACCCAGTCTGTCTACAGAGAAACAAAAGGGTGGATAAAATTATCTGCTGTATATTCAGTCAAAATTAAGTTTTTTGATCCAACACAATTTTTGGCCGTAATTTTGTGTTGTATTTCATGAAGTTCTGAATGTTCAGAAATGTAGACCACATCTGGGTAATAATGAAATTATTACCAGTGTTTTTCGGTATCGTCAATATCATATATTAGGGATAAAAATTGTATTATGCGAGCATAATACATTACTTGTGTTCCTAATATATGATATTGACGATACCGAAATACACGATGGTAATAATCTCTTTATCATATAAGCTCAAGCTTAATACAACGTGTTTTTGTAAACTGTACACGCAACTTTAATTCCAGTCCACCATTACTAGATATTCAAATGACGTAAGAATATGTGGCACGGTGTATTTGTGAATGGAAATGACCTCAGATTCGAATGACGTCATTTTGGATGGCCTTACATCAAAATAAAGTTATGCCTAACGTTTTTTTGTTTTCTGAACGCTGGACAGTTTTCAGTGTCTAATTGCCATTGAAATGTTTTATTTGATGACAATGAATGCATACGTCAGTCATGGAGTGTCACCCAAGTACGTTTGCTTAAATGTCGATAAACCTAGTGCCGAGACCTCGACTAATTTACATATAATTTGCAAAGTTATCAAATTCTTAAAGTATGTGATCTGAAAAATATCACATACTTTGATTGCACTGAAAATATTATATGATAAAACTAGATATATTGCTGTAAATAAGACAATGCAAGTACATTGGTTGGCGCAGGTCATTTTTAATCATATAATAGAGATTAAATACACACCGACTTATTAGTCATCGGCTATTGGATGTTAGATTTTTTTCTGACATATAGTCTTAGAGAGAAAATCTGCTACATTTTCCCATTGTAAGTAAGGAATGTTTTATATGCACCGTCCAACAGACAAGATAGCACATACCACCGCCTTTGACATACTACTACTACTCATGAGTTGGCTGGAACCTGAAACAGCCCAATAGG
>NC_054705.1:17444299-17506033 GCF_016097555.1 Gigantopelta aegis
TATAATTTGTAGGACAACTCTTGTCTTAACTAATGGTTTTACATGAGCAATTTTCCCTTCAGTATGAAATATCGATAAGAGAAGTGATTTATTAAATAATAGCTGGAGCAGATATGCTATAGAATCGACCACCTGTTTTAATAATATGTGACTATTTCATCAGGATCCATTTTAAAACAATTCGTTGTGAGATAATGACCACTCATGTATTATTCTCTATTTATTTAAAGACGCACTCAACACATTCTATTTTCGGTTATATGGCGTCAAACTTATGGTTGAGGACCACACAGATATTGAGAGAGAAAACTCGCGGTCGCCACTTCATGGACTACTATTTTTCGATTAGTAGCAAGGGATCTTTTATATGTACCATCCCACAGAAAGAATAGTACATACCACGGCTTTTGTTGCAATCAGTTGTGGAGTACTGGCTGGAACGAGAACTAGCCCAATGGGACCACCGACGGGAATCGATCCTAAATCGATCACGCATCAGGTGAGCGCTGTATCTATCGACAGATTCATCGCACAGGTCCGGCAGTCCCTATTTTGGGAGGTTACAATGTTTATGGTCCCGGCAAAGAAATTCATTAAAAACAAAATCATAATAAACCGAGGTACGCAAATCGGAAAACGATGCATCGAACCGAGGGCCTAACACCGCGATAATCGTGAACCGCGATTAATCATCCTACCCCTACAAAACGGTTATATTTGTCGAAAACATGTTATCATGGAAGCCAACCCGGGGCAGTCCCTTTAACACACCACACTTACGCACTACATATCTGTTGGTTATGGTGACGCTGTGCACAACAAACGTTCCTTGTAAGTCGACCATCCACCAAGGTTTCATGTCGTTTTTGTTGGTGGTGGCACAACCATCAGTTAACAACGTACGTCCCAGGTTACCATCAACGGCGAAACTCGAACGAAACTCGAACGAAACCTGTTAGTGTTCCCAACAAACGTGCTGCTCAACATCGTAGACTTATTGTGGGCAATGTTGACTGTAAAATTACCTGAAAGATAAGTATACAGAGAATCACATACATAAAGATAAACAGATAAACAGACAGACAGAACGAAACCCGCTACTTTTTTTTCCATTAGTAGCAAGGGATTATTTATATGCACCATACAAAGACAGGATGTTATTCCGAAGCAGACACCACGTCCTATGATATACCAGTCGTGGTGGAGTTACTGGAACGAGAAATATCCTGTTGGAGCATAAACAAGCGGGTTGTTTACCATTGTAGGATTATGATTATCACGAGCAATGTTAACTATCAAATTAAATTAACAAACAACCACACACAAATAGATAGACAGACAGACAGAGATACATACATACAGATAGATAGATAGACAGACATACAGACGGACAGACATATATATAAATAACACCTGCCTCAGCGCTTTATAAACTTGTTACGGGTAGACACATGCATGTAAAAAAAACATTCATACTTAAAAACGTAAAATTGTCTAACTGCTAAAAAACAACTTCTTACTTTGACAAATGATGAATAAATCGACAGCTACCAACACGAAGTGGAGCTCGGACACCATGTTCACTCACGAGTTGAAATGAAAAACAACTTCTTACTTTGACAAATGATGAATAAATCGACAGCTACCAACACGAAGTGGAGCTCGGACACCATGATCACTCACGAGTTGAAATGAAAAACGTCTGAGCACTCTTCAGTCTCTAATGTATGGATGGTCGCTGTGTGTTTCATCGTGATAGACATGGATAATTAATCATGACAGTATCAATTATTCATCTTCTTTAACAAAAGGTCCCGTCCCAGATCTACTTTTGATTACATTTTCACATCATATATACTGAACTCCATTGAATCCTCACCACCCAATGTTCAGTTATTGGTAACGTATGTGTGAGGTTACTCTAAACCACACACACACACACACACACACACACACACACACACACACACACACACACACACACACACACACACACACACACACATAACCATGCTATACAATTTGGTGGTTATTGTTTGCTTACTAGAATACATTCAGTTATACAAAATCAGCCAAACGTATTAATATTTCTTCTCGAATCCTTTTTACAGCAGTAAATAATAAAAACATATATTTAGCCAGGGAGCCAAATGGTTTTACCTGACATGGGATGCTGTAAAAGGTTGTCTGGTATCAGTGTGTTCAGAGACCCTCCCTGGGCATCTTCAAGGTGCACAACCCCAAGAATGTGCTGCTGAAAAAATATTATAGCCGTTTTTCAAAATGGCCGCCATCCAAAACCGTTTTCTACCATATCTCGGCCCACGATGCACATAGAGTCGTGGGTTTAGTGGCTATCCCCAGTTTGTGGGATCACAGAATCCATTGGATCAATCAGCCAATATATAGAGTCGTTATATCTACCACATATCCAAAATGGCTGCCGTAAATACAAAATGGCCGCCGTAAATGCAAACATGGAAATATATTGCCAAATGTATTGAAAATGGTTGTCGGTAAGCAATCATAATACAATGATACACTGTTATACTGCTCTCACAGGAACAACAGAAAACATGGCTATGCTATGATTTGTAACATTGTATACATGTGCAGTTATCACAATTAGTTCTCGTCATCGCTACTGTCACTTCTTTCACTACTCAATTCACCAAGTTGGGCCACAAGTCGTGCATGGCTACATTAGTATTGTGATTCAGTGCATCTACAACTAATATAGCACGGTACATCCTTTAGGGCAAGTGCGGGCAATAAATCTAGACATTCCCTGAGGCCATACGGGTCCAGAAGTTGTAGCAGGAAAAAAAGTGTCATCTTTTGCAGTCCAGCCAAATTCTTCAAATAAAAGTAAACATGGCTTAGGAATATTGGCTGACTTGTCTATTATGGTTGCCAATGCCGCACGTTTCACATGAAGCTGGAAGGCACCTTCTGTTGGTGGGAGAAGCTTCAGCAGTGCGGGTCGGTTATTCAGAAACGTCTGATCTCTGAACACAAGGGCTTGATCTGCATCAGTGTTTTTGGCATAGACACTGATCATAAGTTGTTTCGCTTGTTTGGTGACATTGGATTCAATACCATCGAGCCAGCAATTTCCGCAAATTCTTGTAAGGCCGATAGATTTGAGATTCTTGCTGATGGATAACCATACTTTCTTACTGGTGAAGTAGAAGAAACTTGTTCTATCCCTTCCACTCAAACTGTGGACGAACGGTAGAGATCGGCATCGAGATGGCCCTAATGCAGACACTATGTCATGTATGGGCAAGTACGCATCTCTGTCTGTTCTAATCCATATTTCTGACACATCGTTTAGCAGAGAGGATGCAAAATACTTGCTTCCTTATTCTGAGTAGCAAATATTTGCAGCTTCACTGTTTTGGGGTTTTTCTGTTCCATCTGTACTGAATAAGATAATGTCTTGGTGCCAGTTTGTTTGACATGTAGTAGCTGCTGTTGTTCCACTGGATCTGCCTTCTGACCAGTAGCTATGTTGATGAGATTTGCGTTTTCTTGCAAATTTGTTTTTCTTCGGCAATTACCTTTAAAACTTCATCAGAATATCTTTCTATCCGAGCACGACCACCTTCATGGTGTGGGTCTTCTGTTTCCGGATATAGGTGTAGCATACTCGTATAATTACTATAGTGCTGTCGGAAATAGAATCAAAATTATGTTCGTCGATTGAATTGCAGCATATTTACCAAATATTTATTTGTCAGTTTAATATGAAAGAAATAATTGACGAAAATCATTTTTATTGTAATTCCGACACTACTTTAGTAGGTAAATGTATTCCAAACTATTGTAATTTTTTAAAATTTATGTCAGCCATTTTGGAATTTTGATAGATATAACGAATCTATGTGCTGGCTGGTTGATCCATTGGATTCTGTGACCCCACAACTATGGGTATAGCCACCAAAATCACGACTCTATGTGCATGAAGTGCCGAGATATGGTCGAAAACGAATTCAGATGGCAGCCATTTTGAAAAACGACTATAATATTTTTTGATACCACACAACTTTTCACAGCATCCCATGTCAGGTTCGCGCAACAAATGGGGTTTGGCTCCCTGGCTAATTGACAAAATCAATTTTGTATGTGAATGCATAAACCTATGTATTCTATGCATCACTGAACTGAAATAAATGCATTATTATTATTTATTTTAATTGTTGTTGTTTTATTATTATTATTATTATTATTATTATTATTATTACTATTATTATTATTATTATTATTATTATTATTATTATCGGGGCTGGGGGAGGAGCGGGAATTATTAAAAACATAAAAAAGACATAACGGAATCTTAATTCCAATTTCTTTTGTTACTGGGTTTTTTTCTCATTTATATCTGATTGCCTAAATGTTTATCAAATTTATGAAGGAGGTTATATATCAGACTTTTAGTTTTTAGTTGGATTAAATAAGTTATCATCGACGTCTCAAACTGTGCACACCTAACGACAAAAACACGAATACGATACTTACGGAGATACTCTTCGACATGTTTCAGTTACGATACATGAAACAAAATAGATTGAAATCAGTTATCTGTCCCGGGTCGGGCCCCTGGCTATCCAGAGACGGAACCCGGGCTAACATGTTCGAAGCCTTCATGGTATAGGAGCATGACATAATTATCCGCTCCGCAATCATATAACGTAACAAATCAACAATATGTACGTACAACAAATCCATTCTAGTTAGCAAAAGTGAAGCACCTTTCTGTAAACAGAGAAGAGTGCAACGTTTCCAACTGCGTTCAGGGCCATGTGTTTGCAAAAAGTATCGTACCGCGTATGTGCGGTTCCTCATTTTCCATTTTAAGGCCACTATAATTATGAAGAAAAAAACAAGTTTCTGAAATATGCAGCAAAAAAGATAATAGAAAGAAAAGAAGAAGACAGAACTAGCACTTACCCACAGAAGTTAGTCCATTTAGTCTATACCAGTCAGTAAGCACATATACTAAACAAAATAAGAAACTTCCGCTAACTTTGCTTGAACATAACTTGATGAAAACAAAACGGGGGAATAATTGTTATATATGCGGTTAAAGAGTGTTCCATGATGCATCGTTTGGTGCAAAAATCATGGCCATAGGTTAACAGAAACTGGGAGAAATTTTGTCCAAGTGTGGTAGGGGTTAAAAACAACAACACCACCCACTTAATAACGGGTATGACCACCTCTTGAATTGACTACTGCAGTGCATCGCAGGCGCATAGAATTGACTAAAGTGTTGATTTCTGCCTGTGGAATATTGTTCCATTCCTGAATGAGCGCTTGACGAAGTTCGTTGACGTTAGCGGGTGGATTGGTACGACGCCTCAGTCGTCTGTCCAGACTATCCCAGACATGCTCGATGGGGTTGAGATCAGGACTTTTAGCGGGCCAGTCATCAATGAAATCAATGTTATTTGTCCTAAGAAAATTTACAGTGTCTCTAGCTGTATGAGAGGTGGCATTATCATGCTGAAAAATCGAGATGTTGGCGTTGTTATGGAACAGAGGAATGACATGATGAGCGAGAATGTCATCGCGGTAACGTTGAGCATTTAAATTGCCATCAATGACGACTAGTGGTGAACGATAACCATGGGCAATGACTGCCCAGACCATGACATAACCCCCACCCCCGAAACGATCTCGTTCAAGAACACAACAGTCAGCATAGCGTTCATAGCGTTCATCCGAAAAAAAGAACGGTATTCCAGCGTCGCCGTATCCAACGAGTGTGTACACGTGCCCAATTAAGACGATTTAGACGATGACTTTGCGTTAAAACGCATCCGACGTAAGGACGTCGTGCATGTAAACCGTTCTCCCGCAGACGATTACGAACAGTTTGCCCACTGATTCGGTTATTATGAAGCCCAGGTGTGTTAGCAGCAGTAGCAGTGGCAGTTTGGAATCGACTGCGCAAATGCGTGTTCATGATATAGCGGTCTTGACCACGCGTTGTAACACGCGGACGTCCACGACGTGGCAAGTCGTTGGTGCTTCCTGTCGTTCGAAATCTTACGCGAAGATTTCGTATCGCTCGACTAGAACTCCCAACATGCCTTACAACGTCTTTTGTCGACATGCCAGCATCTAGCATGCCAATCGCCCGTTTGCGTAAATTATTGGGTATTCTTGGCATACTAAAAATGCTACAATGTAAAAAACGTTAATTTTTTTACAAATTTTGAAGCGTTTTCGTTCACTTGACAACAATGTCAGTAAGACAAGTAAAGCAAATTGACCGAATACTACACGGGACATGTCGAACCATGCATGCACGTGCAAATTGAATTTCATGTTGTCGACGATTAACAGTGCAAAAATAATCGATAAAAGTCATGAATCCTGATAATACAGCTCAAGGCTAATACTACCATTACCCTGTTTTGGCAATTCTCATGTACATTCTCTCAATCATTCTACTTCATCTCTCATATTTAACCTGCTGTCTTCAAGCAAGTTATACGCGCACGTTATTTAAAATACCTATTGCTACGTGTATGCGTGCATTGTGTATTCTATCTGAAAGCTGTCACAATTTACATATGGAAATGCCATGGCTTGTTTTCAAATCATCACCCTTGACTGTTAGGGACTCGGAGATCTGATAAATAGAAAAGATGTATTAAACTATTTAAAATGTAAGAACATTAACATTTATTGTTTACAAGATACGCATTTCACAACAGCATTAGAACCATAAATACAGTCTCAATGGGGATACAAATGCTATTTTAGCTCTTATGCATTAAATTCTAGAGGAGTAGCAGTAATGTTTAATAATAACTTTGAATACAAGCTACACAAAACCAAAATCGACAACTCAGGAAATTTTATTATATTAGATATAACAATCGAAGGAGAAAAAAAATTACGATTGCAAATATATATGGACCAAACAGGGATAACCCTATCTTTTTTCAAAATATACTAAACTATATTGAAGATTTTGATAATGATAAATATATAATCTGCGGCGATTTTAATTTAGTACTAAATCAAGATTTAGACACCAAAAACTATAAATATATTAACCACCCAAAAGCTCAAAACTATATTATCGAAAATATGGAATTGTTTGATATATAAGATCCATTTAGGGAATTATATCCAAACCATCGAAGATATACTTGGAGAAAAAGAACTCCACCCAAGCAAACTAGACTAGACTTCTTCCTTGTTTCAAATAATCTAATGCATACCGCTAAAAAGGTAACGGTTGAAAATAGCTATCGGTCAGATCATGCTGGGGTGGTATTAAGTTTAAAGCTCAATCAAATTAAAAAAGGAAGTGGACTATGGAAATTTAATAATTCTATGTTAGCAAATAAAGAATATGTTAAAACAGTAAAAGAAATAATTGACAAAATAAAATATCAGTATGCAGTCCCAATATATAATAAAGAAAATGTACAACTAATTCCAACAGATGAAATGCAGTTTATAATAAATGATCAACTCTTTATTGATACATTACTTATGGAAATAAGAGGTAAAACGATATCATTTTCCGCTTTTCAAAAGAAAGCTAAGAATGAATTAGAAAGAAAGCTTTGCACAGAAATTAAAAATCTAGAGGAAAATAAAAACAGCAAAATAGATGAAATTGAGGCAAAAAAGATGAATTAGTAGAATTACGAAAAGAAAAAATGAAAGGTAATTATATTAGATCAAAGGCAAAATGGATAGAAGAAGGTGAAAAAACATCAAAATATTTTTGCCACTTAGAATCTGGAAACTATTACAGTAAACTAATATCAAAAGTACGATTAGATAATGGAGAAGAAATTAATGAATAGGAAGAAATTTTAAAGGAAACCAAAAGCTTCTATCAAACACTTTACTCTCCACCCTCTGGGCAAAATGATAATGACGTGATGGAAAAAAATACGTAATTTAAAATTCAATAAATTAAGTGATGACAACGCAAACAAATTAGAAGGCGAAATAACATATTCGGAAGTATTAACATATTTAAAAGGTATGAAAAATGAAAAAAGCCCAGGTTCGGATGGTTTTTCGACGGAATTCTTAAAAATGTTCTGGATAGATCTGGGTAATTTCATAGTTCGATCTATTAACTATAGTTATTCCGTTAAAGAGATGTCTAACGTCCAAAAGTTAGGTATAATTACATATATCCCAAAAGCAAATAAACCAAAAGAGTATTTTAAAAATTGGAGACCCTTAACATTATTAAACTGTATTTACAAAATGGCATCAGGTTGTATCGCTAACCGAATAAAACAGATATTAGATTTAATAATAGATAAAGACCAAACTGGTTTCATAAAAGGAAGATACATTGGAGAAAATATAAGACTAATATATGATATTATGCAGCATACCGAAACGCACAACATTTCCGGCCTACTGTTATTAATAGACTTTGAAAAAGCTTTTGATTCTATATCATGGCCATTTGTAGACCAAGTACTTGATATTTTTAATTATAAATCATCTGTTAAACACTGGATTAAAACGTTTTATAATAAGTCTTTTTCTAGGGTAATACAAAATGGATTCTTATCCGAACCAATTCTGTTAGAAAGGGGCTGCAGGCAGGGCGACCCGTTGTCGCCATATTTCTTCATAATATGTGCCGAAATCCTTGGAATTATTATTAGAAATAATCCAACTATTAAAGGCATAAATATAGATGGTGAGGAATATCTAATATCGCAATACGCAGATGATACAAGTTTTATTTTAGATGGATCCCTCGAGTCCCTGTACAGTACACTTACGGTATTAGATTATTATGAACATATTTCAGGTCTAAAAATAAACTACTCTAAGTCAAAACTATCTGGATAGGCAGTAAAACGTTTTCTAAAGATGTTTATCACCATACACGATGGAAGTTAGAATGGGGCTCTACTCAATTCATTTTACTTGGTATCAACTTTCCTGTCAACTAGGAAAATATTAATGAACTTAATTTTAACCCTAAGCTACAAGAAATTAAAAATTCATTGAAAAGATGGTCTATAAGAAAATTAACAGTTTTAGGTAGAATAACAGTTCTTAAAACATTAATAATACCAATTATTACACATCTTCTAATATCATTACCGAACCCAAGAGAAATGTTCTTAAAAACTCTAAACACACTATTTTTTAAATTTATTTGGCAGAATAAACCTGAAAAGTTAAAACGTGATCTAATAACTCAAGACTATAAAGTAGGAGGACTCAAAATGTTAAATGTAAGTAACTTCTTGATCACTTTAAAAAGTTCGTGGATACGAAGATTGTTTGTAAGTAATCAAAGAGGGTTTATCTCTTTAAGTCTGTTACAAACGTATCAGCAAATCAATTAATAATGCATGGAGATTATTTCATTACGGGAAAAGCCACCCAAATTCTAAATACGTTTTGGAGAGATACATTACTTTGTTGGGTAAAGATAGAAAATAAACATAATCCTGAAAGTGTAAACGATATTTTATGTACTAACATCTGGCATAATAGTGAAATACTTATAGATCGAAAACTATTTATATATAAAAAATTATGCCAGCAAAGGCATTATTTTCATAAGTGACCTATTCGATGAACAAGGTGATATTTTGTCTTATGGTAAATTTATAAATATATATCATACAACAACAAATTTCTTGTACTATGTTTCACTGGTAAAAGCAATAAAATCATACCTTAAAGGGACATTCCTGAGTTTGCTGCAATATTTAAGATGTTATCAACTAACAGAGACTTTTTAACGATTGTAATTACATATCAAATATATTTTTCTGCATAAAATATTAGTGGCTGTATATTAAACGTGTTTATGATCGTTCTAATATTTGTACTAGGTTAAATTTCGTTTTATTTCCTGAAATATTGTTTTTTCGTACGTACGAAATTATTGAAGACAAAATCCAGTTTTGGCTTCTTAGAAATATTAAGACGACCAGAAACACATTGAATATACAGACACTGATATTCTAAACAAGAAAATATATTTAATATGTAACTTTAATCGTAGAAATATTTTATTAGTCAGAAACATCTTACAATGGAGCAAACTCGGGAATGTCCCTTTAAAAATTTAGATACTTTGAAAGATGACAGTTTCACAACAATAAATAAACCCATTCTTCCATTTAAACTAAAACTATTGTTAAAAAGCCAACGAGGATGTAAAGATATGTACGATATAATAAACTTCAAATCAGTAACGCCAAAATCACAAATTAAATACACGAATCAAGGATTTATTTTTACACCAAGTGATTGGGAACAGTACTATTTGCTACCTTTCCAATGCGTGAACGATTCAGTTTTATTACGGTTCCAATGCAGATTATGTCAAAGAATTTTAGCTACTAATACATTTTTACATATGATTCGCTACGTCGATTCGAATATGTGCAATTTATGTAGTAATTATCCTGAAACCATATCACATGTATTTGTAGAGTGTAATAAGACCAAAAACTTATGGGATTCGGTACAAGCTTGGATATTAACTAAGATTGGGAATATAATTACTTTTAATAAAAATAATATCATGTTTGGTTTCATAAATAATGAAAAACATAACTTTCTTAATTGGCTAATTATTAACATAAAATACTATATTTACTGTACAAAAATACAGAAAAAATGCTTAGAAATCACTGCCATTAAAAACATATTGCACACAAAATTTGAAATAGAAAGATATATTCTATTTTAAAAATGCAATTATGAAACATTTATTAAAGAATGGTCCCCATGGCTCAACCTCTTTAATGAGTGAGTGATAGTAATATAGATATAATTAATATTAAGAAAATATAATGTATACATATATACATGTAGCAATATATATTGTGACTGATTTAGTGCGTGGCTTGTTTGGAGATCGCAGAATTTCATGTCTTATTTAATTCAAAACAACTTCTTTCCTTCTTCTTATGCCATCTATATCTGTCTTGTATTTTTCTTCTTCTTCTTCTTCTTCTTCTTCTTCTTCTAAATCCTTTTCTGATTCTCACCCTTCTTATTCGATATTTTCTCTGTTCCTGTTTAAATCTCGGATCATAACAATAGTTATATTATAGATCACTGTCCATGTTCATCTGTATGCATGAATTGAACTTCACCCTGAATCAGTTACTATTAGTTTTTGTTATTTTTAACACAGTTTGTTGTTGCTTAGACCATGGATACAAATGCAAAGCAGTGATTCGGGGCTCCCAAACCCGACACTGCTATATGATCTGGGACAATAAATATGTATTAAAAAAAATAATTGAAAAATGAAAAAAAAAATGAAAAAAAAATAAAAAAAATACTACCTATATAATTTCATTACACAATGAATTCTTTAACACAACAAATACTATATGTACAAATCGGAAGTTTCTTTTTTTGTTCAGTATATAAAGTTTCAAAATAACTTCAACTCCAGCTTCAAAGAAATTTAACATGTATAGTTTATAACACTGGATGCTACATGTCTACTGTAGTGCAGTAATGGCAGAGACAAGCTTGTTCCCTTGTAATAACTCGTACCTGGGTGCAGTATGTTAAGCGCACCCAGTGGAGACACTTGTCACACTCAAGCGAACAACTAATTAAGACAGACCAAACATTATCATTGTGCAATTCAACATAAAACGTGTCCTAAATGTATTGGGTACGAATTGTCTACGGTATAAAACGGGCGTGTGCACGAATCTTCCAGGGACGAAACAAAATGGGTGCGAAATCCTCCCGTAACTCACGCATACACACACACATACAAGCACACACACTCACACACATACACGCACACGCACACACACACATACACACACAGATACATATATACACACACACTCACACACTAGTCAAAGCAAGTTATTGTAGAAGAAAGCATTAATTGTGAGAATACGTTGGAGAGAAAAGTTTAAATAAACACTTATATTAGAAGAGGCCATGAATACATTAGAATTAGCTTATGGAAACAATATTGAAATGAATGATCAGAATAGGTCTGTAAATGTCAGAAATGTAGGTCATTGATCCATGTTAAAACTTGTTAATGCATGTGTGTCCTGTTAATAGTGAGTCTCTTTCAGGTGATAATGATGACTATTTCCAAAGCAATAGGGCTGACATCCCAGCTGATAATAATATTTTGTCTGTTGTCCGCCAGTTGAAGAAACCAACTGCAGAAATTAAAAGATTTGGGGGAGACCCAATGGAATACCGAAAATGTATTCGTCAGTTTAACATTAAAGTGGTAATGAACTCTGATAGTGATGATGAACGAATGAGTTTCTTCGAGCAATTTACTGTTGGTGAAGCTAATCGTATTGTCTCTGGATTTAGCCATCTTCCAGCAGAATAGGGATACCCTGCAGCTCTCAAGGAGTTGGAAACGCGATATGGAGATGCACAGCTCATGGCTAGTGCATTTATCAAACGAGCATTGGGTTGTCCGACTGTATGTGCGGACAACGCCAAGGCTCTTGATCACTTTTCCATTCTGTTAGTAGAGAGTGAAAATGCTGTGAAGAGTATCCAGGCAGTTAAAGTACTCGAGTACCCAGACAATATAAAACGACTAGTGAGTAAGTTGCCATTTTATCTACATGATAAATGGAGGAACATAGTTCAACACACTGCCAGAAAAGGACACACTGTAGAGTTTCATCAGTTGGTGGAGTTTGTAAGAGATGAAGCACGAAAGGCAAATGATCCAATTTATGGGAAGGATGCTTTGATCTGGGAGCACAAAGCACATGATGAAAAACGACAACCTTCTAAGCAACCTGGAACAAATCGTACAAGGGCTAGCTTTCTAACTGGTATGTCAGAAATTGTTCAGATTGAAAATGCATCTGCAATTGGTCCAGCTCAGAAAGAACGAGGTGTTAGGAATGCACTGCAGAAACCAAAACAGCAGTTTTCCAGAAAACACTGTACATATTGTGATCGTACCACCCACACAACAGATAACAGTAAGGACTTATTGGCTATGCCCATTTTGGACAGAAATGAATTTGTGAAGTCCAAAAGGCTTTGCTTTGGTTGTCTAAAGCCTGGACATTATAAAAACAAATGCTACAACAAATTAGTGTATGCTACCTGTAAGTCTCATCATCCTACAATGCTGCATGATGATAGCAGAGTCAACAAGTTGAAAGGTGTGTTAAAAACAGAAAACGAGAATAGCGACAGTAAAATTTCTGTCCAGGGTGTATGTGGTCATACGAGGGCCAGAAAGGGTGAATGTACCATGGCCATTATTCCAGTTAGAGTGAAGCTGAAAAATGGTTTACGCGATGTCAAAACATACACTTTCTTTGATCCGGGTAGTAGCATCAGCTTTTGTTGTGAAAGTCTAGTTCGAGAGCTTGGTGGAATGGGTCATCGCATGTCTATCACGCTGGATACAATGGGAAATCCATTTTCGATGGAAACGTATGCTGTTGATGGGCTGCAAGTTTGCGACCTGGAATTGGAAAACGAAATTGACCTGCCAAGGGTATATACTAAAGACAAAATTCCCGTTTCTAAGAGACTCGCTCCTACCAATAAGGACATATCTTGCTGGAAACATTTAGACGATATAAATCTTCCAGACATTACAGCCGAGGTCGGCCTGTTAATTGGAAACAATGTACCTGATGCCTATACCCCATTTGAAGTCAAGACCGGACCAGAGGGTAGCCCTTATGCTGTCAAGACGAGACTTGGATGGATTATGTGGAATATGATAAGAGAAGGAGATAAACAAGTTGAACAGGTCGATGTCTTCACAGTAAACCGTGCCTAGATTGTAGCAGTGCAAGAGATGGAACTGCTTAAGCAGTTAGATAAACTGGTGAGAGATTCAATCAATCGAGACTTTCCAGAAAGGCTTATTGATGATAAAAAGGAACACTCCCAGGAAGATAAGACGTTTTTGGACTTGGTGAATGGTTCTATCACCCATAGTAATGACACTACTGCATTGGTCTGCCATTTAAAGAGAATGGCGTCAAATTGCCAGATAACAAATTACAGGCTTTTCAGCGTCTTGCAAGCCTAAAACGCAAATTACAAAAGAATTCAACATTTTGTGAAGATTATGTTGAATTTATGTCCAATATTGTCAAATGTGGTTATGCTGAACAAGTTCCAAGGGAAGAACTTGAAAGATCAGATGGCCGTGTATGGTACATCCCACACCATGGTGTATATCATTCCCATAAGCCTGGGAAAATTAGGGTTGTGTTTGACTGTGCGGCAACTTATAAGGGGTTAATCTTTGAATAGCGTTTTACTCCAGGGACCTGATTTAACAAACAATCTACTAGGTGTTCTCTTTCGTTTCCGACAGAAAGAGGTCGCCATTATGGGTGATATTGAAGCTATGTTCTACCAAATCCATGTACCCAAGGACGACAGCGATTGTCTTTGATTCTTTTGGTGGCCAGAGGGAAATCTCCATAAAGAGCCAACAGTGTATTGTATACAAGTTCATCCGTTTGGTGCCACATCTTCTCCTAGTTGTTCAAGCTTTGCTCTTCGCCATACAGCAGAGGAATTTAGTGATGAATTTAAAGCAGCAGCCAATGTGATAAAGAGACATTTCTATGTAGATGACTGTTTAACCTCTGTGAAGTCGGAAGAAGAAGCTGTAGACTTGATCATGGAAACGGTTGCCCTCTGCAAGAAAGGTGGCTTTCGTTTATCAAAGTGGATTTCCAATAATCATCGTGTGCTGGATTCGATCCCGGTAGAAGAACGGGCAAAGGATGTCAAGGAACTTGATTTAGAGCACCAACGTCTTCCAAATGAAAGAGCGCTTGGTGTAGTCTGGTTTGTAGAATCTGATACTTTAAGTTTTAAAATTCTGCAACACAATAAACCACCTACAAGTCGTGGTATTCTGTCAACAGTAATCTCTGTATATGACCCTTTGGGGATGGCCGCACCATTTGTTCTGAATGCCAAACTACTTCTTCAAGAGCTCTGCCGGCGCAATGTTCCCTGGGATGAAGAAATCAAAGGAAATGATTTAAAGATTTGGCAACAATGGACAAATTAATTAGGTGATCTGTAGAAATTGAATTTACAACGATGCTACAAAACTCGATCATTTGGCAATGTTGTATTCTGTCAAATTCACAATTTCGCTGATGCCAGTGATCTAGGTTATGGACTAGTTACTTACTTACGTCTCACTGATGAAACAGGACGCATCTTTGTCTCATTCGTGAATGGGAAATCTCGGGTTGCTCCTCTGAAGAAAATGACTATTCCTCGAATGGAGCTCACTGCTGCCACTGCTGAAGGAAGTAGCAGGAACATAACCCTCTGAAATGTAACCAGATATTTGAAGAACAGTACACACGAATTAAACAAAAGAGATTGATGGAAAGAAATAAAGGTCTAACAACAGCCTATCTCAGCTTAGATGTTCTTCAAAGTGCTGAAAGGGCTTTGATACTCTACGTGCAGCGACAGCATTTCAAGGAAGAGATCAAGTCCTGGAAATACAAAAGGATGCTTCGCATATTTTTAAAAGATATTCTCCATTAAGCAAGCTGGATCCTTTCATTAGTGATGGTTTGATCCGTGTTGGAGGACTACTTTTTAGAGCTAACTTACCTTTCGATGAAAAACATCCAATTGTACTACCCAAGGACTCTGCTATTACAGAACTCATATTACGGGATGTGCACCAATCAGTTGGTCATATGGGATCCCATTTTGGAGGTGTTTGGGAACGGCTTATTCGTGTTGTTAGAAAAATACTCTATTCGCTACTCCGAGAACAAAACGTATGACGAGTCTCTGCAAACTCTGTTTTGTGAAGTTGAAGCTGTGATCAATGGTCGCCCAATCACAGAAGGGCCCAGCAGTCCTAATGATCTAGATGTATTGACACCAAATCACTTGTTATTGCTTAGAGCAGGAGAACATATTCCACCTGGCTTATTTCATAACAGTGACAAGTATGTAAAAAGGAGATGGCGACAAGTACAATATTTGGCAGACATATCCTGGAAAAGGTGGATACAGGAATACTTACCTCTGCTGCAAAAGAGGCAAAAATGGATGTACCCTAAGACGAATTTGGCTGTGGGTGACATTGTACTGATTATAGATACAACCCCTAGAAATTCATGGGCACTTGGAAGAGTGCTTGAAGTCGTGAAGGACAAAAAGGGGCTTGTCAGAGTTGTGAAACTGAAAACCAAACCGTCTACACTGACTCGTCCAATTACAAAATGATGTCTCTTGGTAGAAAGCGACTAATATAGCTTATTGCTAGTAAGCAGTTTAAAAAAAACCCTTAAAAACAACAACAACAAACAAACAGTGAATCGTTTGGCCTTGTAATAGTGATAATGGTGTAATTGTGTCTCTTGACTATCCACAATTAGAGGGCCGGTATGTTAAGGCCAAACATTACATTTACGTAATGTATATATTTGTTTGTTTACTTTGCATGCACGTCTTTGTTTACGTTTATGACGTCATGGTAATTATGTTACGTCATTCTTTAGGTAACGTTAATTTCTGTCTTTCCGAAAGATGTTTGTTAATTCCAAAAAAATGTGGTACGCCGACAAATACGTCAAACTGTTGCTGTCGGCAAATAAAGTTTTCCGAATTAAAGCTCATTATTGATGTTCAAATGACGTCCAACATCTAATAACATATATAGTTCTAAAGATAAGCTAAATGATGATAACATTGCTGATAAAAAATATTCGTTAATCTAAAACCAAATCCAATCATAAATCAGTATCATGATGGAACGATGAATTACAAACTATAATGTACAATAGGATTAAAATAAAAATGATACTACACACGGCTAAAGCTACAGTAAACATAAAAAAAAACCCACTTCAACGATGCTAAATATAAAGTAGTCTTTAACATTATCCAGGATGAAAAGCACGCATGGGATGAAGTATGTTCTTCTGTTAATTCAAAAACTTCCAGCATTGATGGTTGGTCAAAGAGAAAACGCACTCAGGAGAAAAACAAAACAGTAAACTATTTTACTTCTAATAAAGATTATAAAATTAATTTACAATCAGCACGACTTTTGCCAATTGTAGCAGTAAAAAACTACTCCCACACGATTTGAAATAATAGGACTTCTTTGGAAACATATTGTAAAACTGTTCCAGATACCAAATTCCCATAAAAATTACCTACTCTATAATATACCTTTTGCGAAATAAATAAATTCGAAAAAAAAAGAAAGAGAAAATTATAGATGTATTTAACAATCGTAAGTACATACGATAGATTTTCTAAACGTCTTCCGGATAATATACTAGGTTTGTTTCTTGAATTAGTTAATTTTAATTAAGTGTAATTTGGAAATAGGGATAAACACCTCTAAGATGGAAGATTTCAAACGTTTTTTCCCTTCACAAATTAGAAAAAGGACGTGTCTAACCATATTATTTTTTTATAGATTAATAACACTGAACACTAATGTATACGAAACAACGGAATCAATGGTAAATTGCGTATTGTCCTATTTCGTAGAATTTAATAACCTATTTGTTCCATGTCAAAGTGGTTTTTGAAGGAAACATTCTACCATGGACCACATTTTAAAACTGCAGTAAGGGCTTTCAGAAAGAGCCACAAGGTGATCTGTGTTTTTCATAATTTTGAAAAACTTATGACATGGTATGGAGGCTGGCTCTTGTAACTAAAATGTATACAATTAGTACAAAGACGCAACATTTTACTTTCATAAATAAATTCAATAATAATAAGAAGGAAATGTTTTATGTAACAACGCACTCAACACATTTTGTTTACGGTTATATGGCGTCAGAGTTAAAACCCACTGTCGCCACTTTATGGGCTATTCTTTTCGATTAGCAGCAAGGAATGTTTTATATGCACCATCCTGAAGAGAGGGTAGTACATACCACGGTATTTGATATACCAGTCTATCCGACTATAACATTTAATGCCGGTATTCCCCAAGGGAAATTAACAATCCTGACGCTAAATGGAATCGTTATAAATGATTTGGTGGAAACATTAGAATATAAAAAAATATTTTTTGGAGAGCTGGTAACAACAAAGGCCATACAGATAGATGTAAATAATTAAAAAATTGACCTGATCGGTAGAGGGTTAAACTGCTTGTAACCAAAACAGTTTGTATCATATTGCAAAAACATAATCAAATAATAATGCATACACATTTATATTTGCAAAACAAAAACCCTTTCTAACACAAATTCAAATTTTGGGGAGTTATGTTTGACGAAAACACCAGTTTAAAAACACATATAGAAGAAGTAGTAAATAAATACAAAATATATCCCAACATCTTTCTAATACTTTCTAGCACTGGATGGGGTTCAGATAAAATCGGTATAAGAGGGTGTATACCACTAAATAAAATCCCATAGACGACAATAGTAATAGATGTGCCTAAAACTCCTACCTATAGCGTATCAATCGACATCTACACCACGTATGTAAATACTATCACCATCACCCTTAAATATGACTACCGTAGTTCCGCATAAAATTTGAGTATTTTTTTTACAGGTACCCAACACGTTTCAAGCACAAGGCTACTTGACACAATGGTACTAGATGAAATATAATTGTATACATTTTGTGCCCACATAAAACTATTTTTTCTTACAACCAACATACTCACATTGATTACCAATCACATGACAAGTGATATTAACTCCTCATTCAAAAGTTGGGTGCACCTCGAACTTTGACTCAGCCGGAAGTTATTTGGTACAGTACTACCTGCTGACCAATTTCGTCTCTATCACATCTTGGAGATCCCTTCTGAGGCTTGTGATATTCTGTTCAGCTCTTTTTTCACAATAAAGGCACCGTCCTCTTCCACATATGGGACAAAAATGAAGTTTAAATGTGTTGCTCAAAACATTTATTTTTTATGTAGAATGTTTGAAGTGTGCAAGTCCGATATTTTGTTCAGCAAATATCACTGAGAAAAAAGTAAAGACTATTTTTCATCTGCCAACAAAATGTTGTTACGGACTACACAGGTACTATAACACCATGCCAAACTGTAAAAAAAACCTACTAAAATACAAACTAACTCACTGTTTATTTACTTCTTTTCATGTATTCCAACATATTAAGGGTGCAATAATCGTTATAAAATTGAAATATTTTATCTTTGCTATAAGGTTTTAGATAATTATATAAATACTATTTTCATGTACCCCTGCGTGTGCTGTAACCTCACCGTGGTGCAGGGGTGTAACATTATCTTTGAGAATGGCCAATACAGCACAAAATTGAAGTTTTGAGTAAAATTCAGTATCCGTAAAATTCTGTGATATTTGTGTTTTTGCACAGTTCTTTACACTATTTTTGTTTGGGTCTTGAATTTTTATATTGATGTTGATCATCACTTTATTTATTTGCATTACCATGGTTTGACACCCAATAGCCGATGTATTTTTCGTGCTGGGGTGTCGTTAAACATTCATTCATTCATTTTCATGTACTTACCTTCTGTGATACCCAATAGCCGATGTGCATATTTGTGTTGGTGTGTCATTCATTGTTATATATTTATTATTTTGGTATGCCATACCCATAAAATGTTTCACACTTAATTTCTGTTTGTACTAAGAATTCATGGTGGATCTAACTAAAGTTTATTTCAATAAAAGTATGCCCATTTTACTACTGAAAAATATACCAGTAGAAATTATAATTCCAAGTTTATGCGTATGACAGTAGCGTCTTTATTGTTCACCTTAAGATTATAGACACTACATCTTATATAACAAGAAACAAATGCACTTCATCCAACTAATACCGTGGTATTTATTTGTCAGGATGTCCGATTTGTGAACAATTGTGAACATAGTATTTATTCATCTAAGATTTAACTGAATGTTAAAGAACCATGTATGCTTTTGTGCATCACATTACTAATGAGATAAAATGAAACTGTCAGTTGTGTTATTTTAAAGGCGCAATATATTGATTTACAATTTAGAAAGACAAGGAACATGAAATAGTAAGGTCTACAATATTTGAGGTACAGATATAAAATCACAATGTACATACACATTATGTAAACATATATACTTTCAAAAAAAGTAATAATATTCATTCGTCAGCTTAAAATGTTCATGAAACAGTCAGGAAATAAATGGTAACTTTGTAAAGACCAAGTAAACAGTAAGCGTGTTAAAGGGACATTCCTGAGTTTGCTGCATTGTGTTTGCGACTAATAAAACATTTCTACGATTAAACTTGCATATTAAATATATTTTTCTGCATAAAATATCAGTATCTGTATATTTAATGTGTTTCGGGTCGTCTTAATATTTGTAAGAAGCCCAAACTGGATTTTGTCTGCAAATAATTTTGTACGTACCAAAAAAAAAATATTTTAGGAAATAAAATGAAATTTAATCTACTACAAATATTAGAACGATCAGACATACGTTTGATATACAGCCACGAACATTTTATGCAGAAAAATATATTTCATATGTAATTACAATCGTTAAAAAGTATCTGTTACTCGATAACATCTTAAAAATTGCAGCAAACTCAGAAATGTCCCTTTAAAATCAACGTTAAACCTAAATCTAAAGAAAATAATTCAACTTTGAATATAGCTATAAAGCGTCTTTCACACAAACCAAATAAAATTTCCTTTTCTTTTTTTAATACAGTTTTAAAATGTTTCAGTTGATTATTAATGATTTCCATTTCATCAGCTGCAAATCTAACTGTTCATGGCCGGATGTGACATCTTGTAGTGTCCGTAACCAATGAACTGTTCACATTTATTGTCAAAATATTAATATTTCAGACGTCAGTACCGAGATTGCTACTTGTATACTGTTTCAGTATAACTTAATTTGTTTACTATATACGACTTCTTTGTAAACTCGTGCTGGGGTGTTGTTAAGCATGCATTTGTGTTTGTAAAAGTAAATTTTGAGAAACATTTCAGTAAATTAAAGTAAATAAATATGTAATAAAATGGTAATTTCCAAACATATATCATATTCATATATAATCTATCTATTGTTGGTATTACTGTTGCCGTTTAATATGATAGGTGACGGCAAGTTACATTTTGCCACAACATTTCTCTATATTAATTGTTTGGTTAAAGGGACATTCCTGAGTTTGCTGTATTGTAAGATGTGTCCGACTAATAAAATATTTCTACGATTAAACTTGCTTATTAAATATATTTTCTTGTTTAGAATATCAGTGTCTGTATATTCAATGTGTTTCTGGTTGTCTTGATATTTGTATGAACACAAAACTGGATTTTCTCTTGAAATAATTTCGAACGAAAAAAACAAAATATGGCATAAAATGAAATTTAACCTGGTACAAATATTACAACGACCAGAAGTACGTTAAAATATACAGCCACTAATATTATATGTAGAAAACTATATTTGGTATGTAATTACAATCGTTACCGGCCTCGGTGGCGTCGTGGCAGGCCATCGGTCTACAGGCTGGTAGGTACTGGGTTCGGATCCCAGTCGAGGCATGGGATTTTTAATCCAGATACCGACTCCAAACCCTGAGTGAGTGCTACGCAAGGCTCAATGGGTAGGTGTAAACCACTTGCACCGACCAGTGATCCATAACTGGTTCAACAAAGGCCATGGTTTGTGCTATCCTGCCTGTGGGAAGCGCAAATAAAAGATCCCTTGCTGCCTGTCGTAAAGAAGAGTAGCCTATGTGGCGACAGCGGGTTTCCTCTAAAAACAGTGTCAGAATGACCATATGTTTGACGTCCAATAGCCGATGATAAGATTAAAAATCACTGTGCTCTAGTGGCGTCGTTAAATAAAACAAACTTTACTTTTTTTACAATCGTTAAAACGTCTCTGTTAGTAGATAACTTTTGAAATATGCCCTAGAGAATGCTTCCACAAACGAATGGACTTTTGTTGAAGAAGATCTGTAACGGGTACTTGTGTACTAACGCATGACCTTTTGATTACCCAAGCCTATCACGATAAAACCCATATATACCGTACATACATTAGAAACTGCAGAGATGCCAGACGTTTTTATTTCAACTCGTGAGTGAACATGGTGTCCATGCTCCACTTCGTGTTGATGGCTGTCGATTTATTCATCATTTGTTATACTAAGAAGTTGTATTGTTAATAGATTACAATTTCTAATTAACTTCAATGCGTGTGTGTGTGTGTGTGTGTGTGTACACACACACATATATATATATATATATATATATATATATATATATATATATATATATATATATATATATATGTATGTATGTGTGTATGCATGTATCTATCTCTGTCAGTGTCTGTCTCCCTGTCTGTCTCTCTAGCTGTCTCTGTATCTGTCTCTCTATCCCTCTCGCTCTTACACACTCTCTCTCTCTCTCTCTCTGACTGTCTCTCTCTCTCTCTAATTCTGTCACTCTATCTGTCTCTCTCTCTGTCTGTCTGTCTCTCTCTCTCTCTCTCTCTCTCTCTCTCTCTCTCTCTCTCTCTCTCTCTCTCTCTCTCTCTCTCTCTCTCTCTCTCTCTCTCTCTCTCTCTCTCTCTCTCTCTCTCTCTCTCTCTCTCTCTCTCTGTATGTATGTATGTATTTATGTATGTATGTATTTATCTATCATGTATGTATGCATGTATCTGTGTGGCGTCGTGGTTAGGCCATCGATCTACGGGCTGGTAGGTACTGGGTTCGGATCCCAGTCGAGGAATGGGATTTTTAATCCAGATACCGACTCCAATCCTCGAGTGAATGCTCCGCAAGGCTCAATAGGTAGGTGTAACCCACTTGCACCGAACAGTGATCCATAACTGGTTCAACAAAGGTCATGGTTTGTTCTATCCTGCCTGTGGGAAACGCAAATAAAAGATCCCTTGCTGCCTGTCGTAAAAGAGTAGCCTATGTGGCGACAGCGGGTTTTTTTAAACAAAAAGTGTCAGAATGGCCATAGTTTTGACGTTCTATAGCCGATGATAAGATAAAAAAATCAATGTGCTCTAGTGGCGTCGTTAAATAAAACAAACTTTACTTTTACTTTGTATCTCTGTGTGTGTGGGGGGGGGGGGGGGGGGGTGCGTGTGTGCGTGTTTACGTCGTTATATTATTATTATTTTAATCAGAAAGGCATTTATCAAGCAGTTGTAAGACAAAATGTACTCACCGTCGTGTATCGAATCGAGCTTTATTCGCCATTTTGGTAGTGATATACGAAGTTCAAGCACGTGTCATACGGATTAGGTTGGACCCCTTGCTGAGGGCATTCAAAATGTTTTATTGTAGAAAGTTGGAAGGAGTATCTACTAAATACTGACCAAAACGATGGCCAATGCTATTCCATATTTTGAACACTCCGTGGTGAAACTCTTGGACGTGTATTATTTTTATTTAGTCAGGGGGCCACAAAATATCCTTTTTGAAGGACAAAATATCATTAGTACTATTATTGGTAAGCAGGAAAACTAAACATACTTTTTAAAACGGATTGCCTTAATCTGTTACACCATGTTTTATAGCGAAGGGGTTATCAAGGAATTTTGGACAGAGAACTCTGATCGATATGTGATGCTAAATCCCGTTTTATGAAATAATTATGAATACATAGTGATTTCTTTTTGCATTACATTAGTAATTATGTATATATTGAAGTACAAATATGTTTAATTTAATTACATTGTTGGGGATCAATATTAGGTGAAATAAATATCAAAATACATTATGTATACGCACATGAAATCGTTTACATAATCTTTGTTTTCCTAAATGTTGCAGGATCGAACCACCTCGGTGGATCCATTCAATTGATTGGGTTTTTCCCGTTCCATCCAGCACACGACAACTGGTCAAAGGCCGTGGTATGTGCTTTCCTGTCTGTTGGAAAGTGCGTAAAAAAAGATCCTTTGATGCATTAGGAAACATGTAGCGTTTGTCTCTTTCTTTTACGACCGGTCCCGGTGGCGTCGTGGTTAGGCCATCGGTCTACAGGCTGGTAGGTACTGGGTTCGGATCCCAGTCGAGGCATGGAATTTTTAATCCAGAGACCGATTCCAAACCCTGAGTGAGTGCTCAGCGAGGTTCAATGGGTAGGTGTAAACCACTTGCACCGACCAGTGATCCATAACTGGTTCAACAAAGGTCATGGTTTGTGCTATCCTGCCTGTGGGAAGCGCAAATAAAAGATCCCTTTTTTTCTGACGTGATGCTCACCATTACCTGTTTTCAAGTTTATTAATTGCCTTCAGTTTTACAAATCATCAGCATGCATAATAAATACATGTCTGTATACAATATGTACAGTATAATGGTTGGAAGTGATTTTTACATGATATGGTAAATGTCAAAAGCAATACAAATATAACTATACAATATAAAAGTAGATTAAATCAAATTATTTCTTAAATTATTTGCCCAAATTAAATATTTCCCAAGGTTATTGGGTTTAATGTTTTCAGTAGTTAGTAGTTGAATTAGCTTAAGAATACTAGGTCGTATATAATAATACGCTTTAATAATATTTTGTCTAAGATCATTATATCGATGATATTGCAGTATAAAATGGATTTCATCTTCGATTTCATTGGAATTACAAACTGTACATAGTCTTTGAGTTTTTTCAACATTTTTACATTTACTAAATTCTATATTTAACTTATGAACACATATTCTAATCTTTGCTAAGTCTTTTAAATAAAACATTGCTATAGTTTTTTTCAAATAGGTTTGTAACTTAAATTCGTTTAATAAATATTGATAAAATCTTCCTTTTGATGTTGTTTTTATTCTGTTATAGCATTCCTGCATAAATACATCCCGTAATCATTCTTTTATCACGGTAAAAATAGCTAACTTTTCTAAATTCCATATATAACTTAAACCAATCCTGCTGAGTTACTGTGTGATATGCGTTAACCAGCTGTCTTGATAATGCTGCATGTCTACATAAAGAAACCGGCCTCGGTGGCGTCGTGGTTAGGCCATCGGTCTACAGGCTGGTAGGTACTGGGTTCGGATCGCAGTCGAGGCATGGGATTTGTAATCCAGATACCGACTCCAAACCCTGAGTCAGTGCTCCGCAAGGCTCAATGGGTAGGTGTAAATCACTTGAACTGACCAGTGATCAATAACTGGTTCAACAAAGGCCATGGTTTGTGCTATCCTGCCTGTGGGAAGCGCAAATACAAGATCCCTTGCTGCCTGTCGTAAAGGAGTAGCCTATGTGGCGACAGCGGGTTTCCTCTAAAAAAAACCACTGTCAGAATGACCATATGTTTGACGTCCAATAGCCGATGATAAGATAAAAAACAGTGTCAGAATGACCATATGTTTGACGCCCAATAGCCGATGATAAGATAAAAACAGTGTCAGAATGACCATATGTTTGACGCCCAATAGGCGATGATAAGATAAAAACAGTGTCAGAATGGCCATATGTTTGACGCCCAATAGCCGATGATAAGATAAAAACAGTGTCAGAATGACCATGTGTTTGACGTCCAATAACCGATGATAAGATAAAAACAGTGTCAGAATGACCATATGTTTGACACCCAATAGCCGATGATAAGATAAAAACAGTATCAGAATGACCATATGTTTGACGTCCAATAGCCGATGATAAGATAAAAACAGTGTCAGAATGGCCATATGTTTGACGTCCAATAGCCGATGATAAGATAAACCCAGTGTCTGAATGACCATATGTTTGACGCCCAATAGCCGATGATAAGATAAAACCAGTATCAGAATGAACATATGTTAGACGCCCAATAGCCGATGATAAGATAGAAACAGTGTCGGAATGACCTTGTGTTTGACGCCCAATAGCCGATGATAAGATAAAAACAGTATCAGAATGACCATATGTTTGACGTCCAATAGCCGATGATAAGATACAAAAGCAATGTGCTCTAGTGGCGTCGTTAAATAAAACAAACTTTACTTTCTACATAAAGAACCTGTAAAATATAATTGTTTTATTTGTGTTACATAACTTAATCCGAAATAAAAATAATTCTTAATTTCCTCACTATTTGCATCGGGAGGCACCCTAGTTCACTATATATAAGATCGTTACAACGTGCCTTTACGTAGTCCTAGTATTGTTTTTTACAGAACTGTACATGCAATGTTTCTATATACTTAGCTTTATGAAATCCTCATATTTCACAACCATAATTAAAACACTATTTACATATGTATCGAATATTATAGATAACATTGTTTCAATACTAAAATAATGTTTAATGCAAATACCAAATACTACAATCAGTGCTTTTCGACCTTGTTCTGCAATTCTCTTCTGTGTGTGGTTAAACTTACCATTATAGAAAAACAATAAACCAAGATAATTAAACTCATTAACAATTTCTAATTTCCGTTATAAAACCATACTTCATTATTTTGTATATTCCCTCCATTTCGAAAAATAATAATCTTTGTTTTATCCATATAAACAGCTGAATTCCATTTTAAGGTATAAAGTGAGCATTGTTTATAGCCCCTCTGGCGTTTCTGCTAAAAGTACCATATCATCGGCATACATTAATAACAAAATATATTTAGCATCTGTATTTCAATATATGGACAGTTATCAGAGAAGAATTGCATTTCGCAGTCATTTACATACATATAAAAAGTGTTCGTGATAAAACTTCACCTTGTACTTGGAGCAATCCGTTCCTACATATGAACACAATCAGAGTGCATATATATTGTTATATTTCACACTGCGTGTTACACTGGCATACAACGAGCGTATAATAGCAAACATTCCCCCACAGCACTCTGTTTAATTAATTTATACCATAGGTTTTGCCAGTTTACATAATCAAACGCTTTTCTGTAATCTACAAGTAGTACATTCGTTTACCTTTTTTCAATGTTCTGTTAACTAGGGTTTGTAAAATAAAAACAGCGTCAATAGTTGACAGTTTTTAAAAACAAAACAATTTGTGCATCCATAATAATATACTTTTTCTCAGAATAATAGAGCAATCTTTCATTCAAGACATAAGTAATACATTTGCCTAAGCAGCTGACTATGGTGATACCTCTATAGTTATCTGTGTCATTACCATTTCCCTTCTTAAAAACAGGAACAATACAGCCAGTGGTCCATGCATGCGGTAAATGACCAGATTCAAAAACTTTATTAAGCAACAGTACTAAAAATGTCATTAAGACATCTTTGCAGTTGACAGAGTATTTGTTTAAAATACTATAATAGCCGTTGGCTTTATCCTTTTTCAAATTATGTATAGCTTTTGATATCTCCTGTTCGGTGATGCTTCTGTCACCTTGTTCATTATTGGTTGATTCTTCAGTTGCCAGTTTACTAAAATTATAAAAACAAGTCATCATAACCAAGGTCAGATTTTGCACTCTGTTTTCGGAATTGTTTGTAAAAGCGTTTAGGATTATTATATCTTCGCAAATAGTTCAACATATTGCCTTGTTGGCATTTGTATTCTTTTTTAAATTTTCCTTCTATTTTTTTGTTAATTGTTTTAATATGTATAAACTCAGCACCGTTGTGATTTGTTTTATTACTGTTGAACATTAAGATTGCATTTTTATACTTTGTATATCGTTGTTTACGCAGGTCGATGAACCACGGTATATTGTCGTCTTTAAGTATGTGATGTGATTTACCTCTCGATCTAGTGTTGTGTGTGGTAACAGAACAATATGGTAGAATAATATCATTTAGTGTTTGAGTGAATGCATCAACTGATGTAGATCAACATATAGATAGGAATTTAAACTTGTAGAAATTCGTTCAAAATGTTATGTCAAAATTATTTTTAAAAAATCTTTACATAGTTAAATAGTCTCATTCTCTATTTTTTTTTTTTAATTTATTTGCAGATTGTCCTTCCAAAATACTCCAAATTATATAAAATGTTGGCCAAGCAGTCATTGTTTTATCATTTAATGTTCTATTCAGGTTGCATTTCCACTTAGTGTTATTCCAAACTAGTTATAGCCCACTCCTCCTCCCCCCCCCCCCCCCCCCCCCCCGTTCGGGTATGTCAGAGTTTGTAAACAAAACAAGCGTGCTTGGAACTTACTTGACTATAAGCACGTTCGACCAGCTGATGGATTGATTATACGTTGAGAGAGGCGTATAGGTTGCATCATTAAAAACTGATTTAAATAGCTATGTTATAGACTAGATTAGAGGAAATAAAAAAATCAACAAGACGACCAATGTTCATCCTACAAACCTAGGATGTAATGCCATACACTCTTATCAAATTTGAGATATCACACTGAAATGTAAAATATACTTGCAATGACAATGCAATAATTATTAAGACAAGCTTATGGGAGTTTGTTTTAATTAAGCATCTGTCTATCACACACACACGCACAAACATATACACACACACACATACACTCACACATTCACACTCACACACACACACACACACACGCACACGCACGCACACACACACACGCACGCACGCACGCACACACACTCATATTATCCTTGTCGCGCGTAAGCTGTATCCCAACCGGCCGCGTGCGACGCGAGCGACTCTAGCGATTTGTTTAGAAACCATTGATTTCCACTGCTGCATCCTAAACGCACGTGTACGACGGCGTGACAGATTGATGTAGTCGACCGACACGAGCGACAAACATAATATATTATCTGTCAAAAAAGAAACGCAGAGGCGAAATATTCATGGAATTATCTCTTTGATACAAAGTGGCATAATTTCGTTATTTATGATCGTATCACAGTCAAATTTGATATGGGTATGTGACAATATTCGTGCTATAGACTGACGGCAGTGGAGGCGTTTTCATCACCAAACAGCGTCGCACGAGGGAACTGAAATCAGTACCTTGTGTGGCCACCAGCAGCAGCAAACATTGCACGACATCTCCTTGACATAGACTGAATGAGTCTCTGAATCCGGGAACGTGGAATCCTAGCCCATTCTTCCTGCAGTGCATGTGACAGTTGTGGAAGCGTCGGAGGCTCCGGGTTACGCTGGCGTGCACGTCTGTCCAGTTCGTCCCATAGATTTTCAGTGGGGTTGAGATCTTGCGATCTTGATGGCCATGGCAGCACATTAATGTTCTCATTATGTAGGAAATCCAGTGTTACACATGCCGTATGCGGCCTGGCATTGTGCTGCTGAAAGAGTTCTCTCTGTCGATCCAAAATGGGAAGCATGTGACAGCGAAAAGTTCACTTCTGACGGTGTATGAGATGGCTCCCCACATCACGACACTCCCTCCACCGAATCTCTCAACTTGGGCGACGCAGCTGTTGCAAAAACGTCCATTGCGGCGTCTGTAAACACGTTGTCGTCCATCACGTCGCTGTAGAAGGAAACGTGACTCGTCGCTGAACCATACTCGCCAACAGTTTCACAAGTTCCACCCCAGTACATTCATGCACCAGCGAACACGTAAATGTCGATGTTGACATCGCAGGACGGGGCCAACATATGGTCTCCTAGCCCGTAAACCAGCTTCTCGGTTTCGAATGGTTTGTGCAGACACCCTTCTCAAACCAGGTATGCGTCCAGCAGTGCTCGTTGCTGTGGCAGTTCGGTGACGCAAGTGCAGAACCCGGATGTAGCGATCTTGTACTGCAGTTGTTATGTGAGGTCTTCCACTTCTGGGCCGGTCTTCAGCTGATTGAAACTGCTGGTACCTGTCCCAGAGACGTGGAATGGTGCTCTGATGAACGTTCATGTGGCGTGCGACTGCTGACTGCGATTCACCAACTGGAGGCAGCCTATTGCAATGTTTCGATTCGGCAGGCTTAGTCTTGGCATCTTGTAACTCGTCTACGTCGAAATGGAAATGAGGCATCATTGCGAGCATTGCAGCTTTAAATACCCATCACTACCCCAATCTTTTCTCTGAGTTTCTTCACGTGCATTCGCCAAAATCTGACCATTTCACGCCAATGTCCTCCAATTGTCGCACATCGTGCGTTAAATGTGTGTTAGGGTGCATTTGGGCATGCTGCCCCATTCCAGGAACATTAACAAACATGGTCATTCAGCAACATTGTACAAAAGAACGATATTTTTTAAAAACAAACACTTTTCTTCTTTCCCTATCATCTATGCGTTTCTTTTTTGACAGATTATATTAACTAATCAAAGAACTTTTACTTGGCGGTTTCAACTGTTGACAGCAATTTTAAAAAGAAGACTGTCGTTATGGTCGCGTCTGGTTAGGATATAAATATTATCGCGTCGTTCGCGTCGCTCGCATCGCACGCGTCCAGTTAGGATGCAGCTTTACCGGTCTATAAATAAGTTTTATCCTACGTGTGCAGGAATTTTAGCAGAGATGGGACTAGTCTGACGAGCGAAGGTTATGGGGGAGTGTGGTGGGGGTGGGGTCGAGTCATGGTTCCCTGGAAAATATATCGACAAAATAAATATTTTGTTTTTCAAGAATGAATGAATGAACGAATGAATGTTTAACGACACCCCTGCACAAAAATACGCATCGGCTATTGGGTGTCACAAAAAGGAAGTATATGAAAATATTAATTATATAATTATATAAAACGACAGTGTAAAACAGGGTCAAGGTTCCGACCTCCGACCCCACCACACGCATCTGATACCATTATTTGTGTTTACACAGCCGTTGTAGGTCAACATAATGTTGGAGATCACTTCTGAAGTTAGTGATGGGCTGTTACGAGATGCCTATAGCTATAACACAATCACTAAAATAATGACGACCGAAATTGATGGTCTGTGACATGTTGTTTAACCTGATATTGATTACTTTGTGTCGCATATGTTAACACGTACGTGTGCTAACAATTTCAAGACCTACGACTGGCTGCTCCTAGGTGACCAGATCACCAATGCCATTTATCCAATGAAAACCAAATTGATGGAAATCCATTACAGTTTGACATATAGTTAACCCGACAATCATGTGTCTATGACGCGTAGGTCAGTTACAAGTGCAAAGGGTTGTAAATATATTTTAGTCGAAAACATGTTAAAATATGCTTAAAACTTGGTTTTTGAGCATATGTAAGAAATAGAATAATACATTCGTGTCCGTTAGATACCATTTATTTCACAATTCGTTGTTTAAAAAACGTATCAAACTCGCTTTCGCTTGTTAGATACATTTTAAAACAACTCGGTGTGAGATAATTGGTATCTAACGGTCACTCATGTATTATTCTCTATTTAAACTTTGGGCAATACTTTAAAACTTATTATAAACATGGCTTTTGAACCTGTGTAAGAAATGGAATACGACATTTATGTTAATTAGATACCATGCATCTTACAATTCATTCTTTAAAAACGTATCCAACTCATTTTCGCTCGATATATACATTTCTGAAACAACTCGTTTTAAGACAAATGACATCTAACGCCCACTCATATAGTACACTCTATTGTCTCCAGTTATAAAATTATGTATGTAACAAACAAAACATGTTATTCTGTATGTTTCTTTTTCTTTCGTTTTTTAAATCCACTATGCTTTTCATCTAATAAAATGATCTTCTTTTTTATATTAATGGTAGGTTTTATCTATTATTATTAAAGGGACAGTCCTGAGTTTGCAGCAATTTTTAAGATGTTATTGACTAACAGAAACTTTTTAACGACTGTAATTACATATCAAATATATTTTTTTGCATGAAATATTAGAGGATGTATATTAAACGTTATATTTAACACAAAATCAAGTTTGAGCTTCTTACTAATGTTAAGACGATCAGAAACACATTGAATATACAGCCACTGATATTCTAAACAAGAAAATATATTTAATGCGTGTTTTTAGACTTTAAAATATTTTATTAGTCGGAAACATCTTACAATGCAGGAAACTCAGGACAGTCCCTTTAAAGATATTATTGTCTATTTTATTTTTATTACCAATATCGATTTGTTTCCATTGTTGACTTCTCTGATTCAATCGATTTGTTTCCATTGTTGACTTCTCTGATTCAATGTACAATTCTCTTCTGTTTATGTATTCAATACATTTTACCTTTTATGGATGATTAAACAAATGTTTTTTTTCTCCATGGACCATGAGCTGCAATGTTTGTAATTATAATTGATCATCTATTATATATATATGTCTGTGCTTTGTCGTTCCATCTCAGTCGCTTGTTACTTGCCGGGAAGTGCGCTCTAACTAGATTAAACAGATTTTCATAGTTTTATTGATTGGAAGTTATACTGTTTCAAAAACTAATTTAACATATTCTTTATTGCCATGTTCTACTTAGTGTATTAGTTGAAAGTTAGCTGAACATAGCAAGGTACGACACGGTAGCTGGCGCTGCGGTCATGCTTTGTTAAGCAGCCAGCTATTCGGCGGATGACATGCTTCAATACAAGTGTGCATGCATAATACAACCTTTTATGGACATATTAAACATCGATGCTAAGGCAACCTGCGTCAGATACAAACAAATGTGATGAACTGTAAAAAATATTTACTTATTTAACCAATATTCCCATATGGTACTCATCTACCAACTTTGATATTAACAGCCAACTTTAAAGGCTAAATGTAATACATTTCATTTCAACTTATGTTCGTGCTTATATCCAATTAAGGTTCAAGCACGCTGTCCTGGGCACACCACATCTATCTGGAGTGTCTGTCCAGGACAATGGGTTAGTGGTTGGTGAGAAAGAAGAGGGTGTAGTGGTCTTACACCTACCCATTGAGTCCTTATAATACAAAATTTGTTCACATTTAAAAGACGTGACATTGCCGTGTAGTTAGGTGCGTCAGACCAATGACCATGACCTTTGTTTGTGCTGACTGCAGTTTAAAGGAAACCTACGTCAATTATAAATAAATGTTATGAACCGAAATGATTTTTATTTTAGAAAAGAGCATTTGTACATACATGCATGCATTCATGCATTCATGCATGCATCCATGCATACATACATACATACATACATACATACATACATACATACATACATACTACTTACATACATATATACATCTGGACGTGCTACAGGACATCGTTCAGAGTTATAATCGCACGCAACACCGCTGTTGGGACAGAGTCCGGCCAGTGTCACTAAGAGAAACGAGGGCGAAGTCAGATTAGCTCAATAGCTTATCAAGAAGTCCGATAAATCCCCCCAAAAAGTCAAACTTCACATTTGAAGTGGGAGACAAGATGATAATCAGTCACCTGAGGGGTAAGTTCGATCGGGAATATCAAGAAAAATGGTCGGGGGAAATCTTTAGCATCGAAAGAAGATACTGGTCTCAAAACAAAGATATGGAGTGGTGATTCTATCGAAGGGACATTCTATGCAGCCGAGCTTCAAAAGGTGAAAAAAAATCCAGACCAGGTATACAGAATACAGGAGGTATTGAAAAAAGAACAAACTGAAGGAAGTGCTGGTCAAGTGGCTTCACTGGTCCAACTAGTATAATTCGTGGATTCCCGAAACCGACCTGATTCAGTACCAGATGGTATAAAAGGACCCAGCACATGTTTGACTATCATTAGAATTAGATACGGTTTTAACGTGCTCATATACCTCTATGGTTTCGAACACGCCTACCCCAAGTCCGGCCTCCGATAAGATCGGTGGTCTGACTCGGAACAGGAAAAACCTAACTACTATAACAATATAGAAATTTTGAAATTTAGTGCCAAAATTATAAATAAAAATATACCAACATTAATAATTTTTGACTGCGTTCTTAAAACATATATAATCTTATTCTATAATAATTATAAACATTTAATTTGACTCAATTGTAGTCCCCAGAGGTAAGGAGGAAGGGTTGGGGGGGGGGGGGGGGGGGGGGGTAGAATCGGCCCACAGAAAAGTTATATTAAATTTAATATTAATTTTAAAAAAATATAAAGAAATTATTAGAAAAGATTACCAATCGTATTTCGATAATTGGTGTAACCAGGAGGGGGCAAGAAGGGAGGCCGGAATTTTCACTAAACCTAAGGCCAAACCGCCTACACCCTTCATTAGCATGGAAGCAACCGTGGAAGCACAACCTCTGTCTGGAAGTCATTCTGGCGATACCTGGACGTTTTTGGGGAAACATGTGGCCAAATTAGAAACCGTTTTCTTGTTTCAAATCATCGTCATATACGTCGTGGTCATTACGTGCATTGTTAATTTATCTCTAGAATGAGGCAATTCCAACTTGTGGACGGCACTACTCAGTAGTAGCTTGGGGTATCTGTTACCGAATCCTAAGATTAAATCTTACAAGCACCATGGATAAGTATATCACCATTCGAAGTACCGATAGCACCGCTTACTTTTCAGACAACCAACCCTGGTCTTTTAGAGTCAATCTTTATGACAGACTACGTTTGGGCAAACAGTGGGTGGTAGCAGCTACCGAAATCACCGTTCTGAATTCGGACGTCTCGAGAAAATCGGACTGTCGCAATATTTACGTGTGCTCCAACATTTGACATAGTTCAGACGTTGGAGAAAGAAAAGAACCTCTTTTGAGGCGAGTATGTCTCGGGTGGAATAAAAAAGAAAGAATGTTTTCACAATGTCATTACATACCTCTGCAGATGGTAACCCAGCCTCATTCATCACGGGACCAGTGACGGTGACACTTCATGTGAAGCCACAAACCCTTTTTGTTTTGAATATTTGAAACTGATGACAAACATTCACGATTACCACATGACATTGGGATTGCTGAATGACATGAGTGGAGGACAGATGTTGGCCTTGGTGACGATCGCTCGAGAATTACTCGAAGGTCGCGTTAACGTCAAGACAGGACAAAAACGTAGGTTTTTACAGTCTAACCCCAACAACGGTTATGTGAACATGCTCAAATTGATCGCATCACCGTTTGTGACAGATGCAACCAGAAAGAGAATATTGAAACGAAACACGCCTCTGTTAACCTTCATTTTGCATGTCGATCACATGAATCAGATCAAATCAGAGATCATACGATCAGTGGTCACGGATCGCTGGAGACATGAGGGTTGGCTCGGCTCGCCTTTCTATAAATAGGGCCTTGATAGAAATCACTCGTTATTTAAGAGAGAACCTTTGAAGGAGCAACATGTCAAACCAGTACAAGTTGTACGTTCCCGATGTTGACAAGTGGACCCGTTTCTACAAACTGCAAGCTCAAGGCAAACTTCAACGTCATTTTCCTGTTCAACATGGTGGGAAAAATCAAATCATGTACAGCGTGGATCGATGTCTAGAACTCTACGATCCCACGTGGAAAAAGGGGAAAAAAGAAGAGGACAAACCCCCGGAACCGGAAGTGGTCATGGTATCGCCCACGCAACAGGTGGTGGAACAAGCCAAGGCCGAGTATAAAAGGGAAAGCAACGCGACAGTCTGTCAGTTCATCGAGAAAGCGCAAAGGGAACACATTGAGCAGCAGCAGCAAATCAGATCGCTTGAGTCAGTAGAAAAAATGGCTGCATACTTAAATGAAGCTGAAGAAGAGGCCCATGCTGAAGAATTCTCTATCTTTGAACTTCCACGTACGTTCACTTCTGTTGAAAAAATCTATTACGAAGATAAGAGACCCACGTCCCAGTCACGAAGGAGAGCAGTCCTGTGGAGTTTAACGTGTATGGACAAGGCATCGATTACATCGACCTGAAACGTACCAATCTACACGTGAAAGCCACCTCGACCAATCTGTACCCTTACAGGAGTTATCTGAAAGTGTTGTTGAATGGCACGTCCACGGCCAAGGAATCATCTCTTCAGTATCAACTCTACTACAAAGATTCGTCCGATGCTATAGACGACACAGACCCAATAGCAGGTATCAACGGATATGGAAGGGTCTCTGTACGAAGACTTTTTCGACATCAAACGTTATCTCATCAATGGTGTCAATCTACAGATCAAACTGTTCCGGATCAGACCTTCCTTCCATCTGTTGGCAGGAGAAGATAAACCTGATTGCAAAGTCAAGATCGAAGATGTGTACCTCAGAGTCTGCAAAGTGCGACCCAATACGGCCATCATCACGGCCCACGCCAAAACACTTCAGGACACAGAAGCCAAATATCCGTTCACAAAGAGCGACATCAAAGTGGCCTCCATTCCCAAATGACAACTGAGTTTCACCTGGGATCACTTGTTTCAAAACAAATGTCGTGGTGGCACTGGTCTCTGCAGAAGCAGTGAATGGCAGTTACACCAAGAATCCATTAAATTTTCCCATGCATGATCTTGACACAATCGCCCTCTACGTGAATGGTGAATCGTTACCGGCTCAACCTCTACACGTGGGCAGTAATCAGTGCATCACGGCCTACAACAACCTGTTTGAAGGAAGAGAATCCATCGGACTGGACGTGGACAGAGAGGATTTTAGAAGGTGATATGCTCTGTATCAATTCACATTGGAACCTTACCACTTGAAGGAAGAATACCTGGATCTTATAAAAAGGGGTAATCTATGACTGGACTTACAGTTTAAAAAGATCTTGCCAGAAACGGTCAACTATTTGATCTACTCGGAAGATAACCTTCTGAAGGCTGATCCAATTACGAGACACGTCAGAGTGTATGCTGCAGACGAATTCCCACGTCACCGACTGACCAGTTTTCACAGAGGATTCATCGTCAACACGTATCCATCAACCATGAAAGGACAACATTGGGTCGCCATATGGTTGGAAAGTGTCAAACACGGAATTTGTTTTGACAGTTTTGTAAAGCCACCTGAATACTACCAGAGACAGTTTTTACAAAGAAACAGCGTACACACTGGCTACAATAAAAGGGTGCTCGATCTGCTCCAGGGGCTGTAGTGGCACGATGATGGGTCCATTTAGATCACGATGATGAATGATGATGCAACCCACATCGTTTTGTCACACGTCACGTTTGACCTCTTACAGGACTTCGTCAAACATGTCATGGAGATTGTTGTGCAGTTCTCAGATACCTTTGCCCTGCCAGGGTTCATTGAACTTCACCTGATACGTGGTGTCGATGGCACCCAGCTTTTTGATGGTTCTTTCCCCTATTTTTTTAAAGTCGTAAGGCGTTGGGTTGTTGTTGTTGGTGTCGTCATCGTCTTCGTTCAAGTCTGGACCAATGCCCCCAAACTGATTAATGGTTTTCTGTTTCTTGCTTGGGGTTCATCCATTTTTCAATTTTTTTCTCGGGTGGAGCATCGTCTTCTTGGGGTCTTCGATGACACGTCTCCCTGTTTTTGTCTGAGATCGGGCATCCTCTGAAACGTGGCATAACGAACGTTACATGGTAGACCTTTGCCATGTTCCGAAAAGTCACCATCCTGGAGGCAGAGTCATGTCGATTTCTTCTACGTCTGTTTGTTGTTGTTGATCTGGACTCCATGGTTCATAGAGTTTCTCCACGAGTTGGGTGTCCATGTCTTCTTATTGTGGATGTTCACCTGGTGGCACGTCATCTTGATAGGCCGTCAAAAGGCTGACCAGTTCCTCCATTTCGAGGTCCGTGTACAGTTCTTCCTTTTGTTCAGAGGTGATCTTTTCAAGATTTTCCACGGCCTCCTGGATCTCTTCGTCCGTAAAAGCCACCTCTGCCTGAAGATCCATTTCGTTCATCATCTTCTCGAATTTTAGCTGGACCAGCCTGTCTTTGACGCATTGCAAACGGCCTATGTGGTTCCACTTGACAAAGAGTTCCAGGTCTCTACTGCGCACAAAGGCAGCGATCCTCACTCAAACTGTGCCCTATGAACGATCCATAAATATTCTAATAATATATACCATCACAAATATATATATATATATATATATATATATATATATATATATATATATATATATATATATATATATATATATATATATATATATATATATATATATATATATACAGTAGAATCTCATTGGCTCGAACACTGTCGGTGCATCAAAGTCTGTTCGACCCATCGGGTAGTTCGAAGCATGCATTGTTGGGTGCTTCTGTAAACACAACAATCAATCGGACAACCTCGCATGTTTCCGTAAAACCGGCTTGGGCGAGATGATCCGATTGACTCATGAATTGATTGGTGTTACTTGCAAGGTTCATTCATCTAACGATTACCGCATTACAATTGCACGATAATTAACGACAGGTGCTAAATAAACAACACGATAAGCGTGAAAGGGTCGACGAAAAAATTATACATAAATTATTTTTTATATTTCTTCGGATAAACGTAGCTGTTCGAGCCAAATATGTTTAATTTTACAGTTCGGAGCAATAAAATGGTTCGAGAGAAAGCTTCTGTTCGACCCTAGGGGTATTCGACCAATCAGCACCAAAATAAAGGGGTTTAATAGAGAGAAAAATCAGGACTTTGTTCTTGGTTCGAGAATACCAGTAGGTTCGACCGTAAGGCGTTCGAGCCAATGAGATTCTACTGTATATATATATATATATAGATAGATATATTGACTTAAACGTATATGGTAAAGGAGGAAAACTCGTAATGCGAACACTATTTTTAAAATGCAGTTATTTCCCTTTGATCGACACGGGTTACTCGTTAAGCTCTTGGCACAGCACGGCGCATGTCGTCTGCTAGACTGCCTTTCGCCGAGTTAATGGCATCGTCTCTCTCTCTCTCTCTCTCTCTCTCTCTCTCTCTCTCTCTCTCTCTCTCTCTCTCTCTCTCTCTCTCTCTCTCTCTCTCTCTCTCTCTCTGTGTGTTTAACCGTTAGAAGGGCGTAACCAATAGCTGCGTGCTCTCTCTCTCTCTCTCTCTCTCTCTCTCTCTCTCTCTCTCTCTCTCTCTCTCTCTCTCTCTCTCTCTCTCTCTCTCTCTCTCATCGCAAACCAAGACCACAGTTACACACGACAGATTGCCCAATAATATTTGCGAAATAAACACCCTCAGCGTGCGCGCGACAGACGTTCGCATAAAAACGTACATCAAAGACTTGTGTTTAGTAATTCTTGAAGAAGATAAAAAAAACTGAGATGGTACAGTAGTCCAGGCAAATTATGAAATACCTGGAACAAATTGCAACAGTACGTTTTATTGTTGAAGTTGTTCCATAGACCCCCCACAACATTATATCCAAAATCAGTCAAAATCCGACCACAGGAAAGTGGCTAATTAACATAAATCCAAAATGGCACCATTTTGAACTTTTGGGCCCTATACCTCATTAATGGCCTAGGACCCTATAAATGTATTACAAATAGATATAAAAGTGATGCCAACGAATAAATCTAGCCTATCGAAAATGTTGTATGACGTAGTATGACATCATGACATAGATATGAGCCATATATTTCTCTGCAATCATCCCAAATGTTTCTTCTTTACTCCAGGGCAGTCGATGAATCAACGATCCACCATCTAGGACACTGAAGTCATAGTCCGTTGCCATTGTCTCTTCAGTTTGTTCATTTTGTAGTAATCTGGACAACGCATCTACAAGCTGTGGCTTATTTGCTTCTCGTAAAATACCAGTTTTGTCAAATAGGGCAGGAGGATGGGTTAACAACTCATACTTGAACACCTCATTGAGACTACACTCTTTGTTGTTCGCGATAATTAACAGTCTCTGGAACAGTAGCTGAGGATCAACAGTAATCATTGGCAGTAAACACTTTCTCACCAAGTGTCTTCATTTGATCTTTCTTCTTAAATGAGAACTGTAAGGCATTCTGCCCTGCCATTTTATTCACTATTGTTCTCCCAACTTCCTCTGCTTCGTGCGGATTGGCAGTTACTCCAGTTACTCCCGTGGATATATTGTAGAGTGTTTCTTGTTCCCCAAAAGGAGGATGATCTTGAAAAAAGTCAAGTAACGTTTCTGTGCCTTTGTTGTCCCTTGTTCTACGTGCAACTGCCATATCCTTGTGTTGTTCACTGGATGTGTACAGGTTTCCAGTCAATTCCTGCATCGTGTCATTTATCTCTGCACAGGCAGGCAGGGCCAATAACCATCGGGTTCTCTGATCTCCATTGGCAGTCCTGCCCAAAAGCGATCGGTTCTGGGAACAACAAACAATCCTGAAACAAATTTCTGGAACACATCTGTCTTTTTAAGGTCCATCATATCCTGTATATAGAGATACACAGACTTTGCATAGTGATAATGTCCAGTTGCTGCATATAATGGAAGCATTCTTTGAAGAGTATGCAGGTAGAGTATGAACTGTCCTGTATGTTGGGCCTTCAGTAACAGCTTCAGGAGATCAACCATTTCCATATACTGGATCCACAATTTGCCAGTCGGAGTTTGTTTGATCTTAGATTTCTCAGTCTCAATCTACTCAGCTATTCGTTTTAATGTCTCATCGACAGGATCTGTTGTTGCCTCATCAAGACTATCAAGAAGACAGTCAAACTTCTACAGTGATAACTACAAGTCTGGCTGTTTGTCGATATCTGCTTCATTTGTGGGGAAGGACAAGTCATATACTCTTTGGAATATGAGGGCATTTAGAGAACTATCCACCAGAAGGTGGCCACGAATTGCCCTCGCATGTGATTTACAGCATTCTCAGCATACACCAGCTCCAGTGCCTCTTTCAACCCAGAACATTTCATTACATGTCCAATACAGCCCAGAAAGCTCATAATGGAATGGAATCCACCCAAATTTAGAACAATCTTCCTCAGCTCACTGTCTGACTTCTCCTTGGTAATGATGGTCTTCGCCTTCCACCAAAGGGGCTGATCGAATGTGATTATGGGCGTAGTTCCACGTCGTCTGTTTTCCTCAGAGATAAAGTGAAGTGTTGAAAAGATGCAGCTCAAATCAGCTGGACCCATGTCGATCATCAGGAGAAACTGAATAGATGCTGTCCCAGGATGCATCCCAACAGTAATTGCCTGAAGTGTCCTAAACATGGTGTACTGACTTTATATCTAAGTCATGACGTCATATATATGTCATACTACGTCCAATAACATTTCCGATAAGCTAGACTTATTCGTTGGCATCACTTTTATACCCACTTGTAATATATTTATAGGGTCCTAGGCCAGCCATTAAGGAGGTATAGGGCCTCAAAGTTCAAATTGGCGGCCATCTTGGATTTATGCTAATTAGCCACTTTCCCGTGGTCGGATTTTGGCTGATTTTGGATATAATGTTGTGGGGGTTCCATGGAACAACTTCCAACAATAAAACGTACTGTTGCAATTTGTTCCAGGTCAGCCCATATTTGTCATAACTTGCCTGGACTACAGCTGTTCTGTCAAATAAATCGCAACGCGTGTATCACTCTTGAGTCAAAATCTTGTTTATTTTCGAAATCCATCAAATGAATGCTAAAGAAGTTAATAAACACATCATCGGATTTTTTTTAATTGACCATTCGTGACACGTTTCTTTGTGTCGATATCCCTTAAATACCGCAGATATTCGGTCAGTTGGCACCTTTTTGAGATTTAACCCGCCAAAAAAGAGATGGCGTGCCATCAATATGATCTTTACTGTATAGTGTGTGGATACTGTGCGCCGTAGGTATACTTTTATTATATAAATTAAATTTTAAAAATAATAATTAAGTTTCTTTTTTTATATCAAGTCTAAACAACATTCATCATCCTTCATGACAAAGTTTTTTAATTAAAAAAAGTATTCTGTGCGATAAATCAGTGTCTTCACACCTTTATAATAATATTAATAAATTCACAAAGTTTTATAATAAATAAATAAATAAATAAATAAATTACTACTACTACTACTACTACTAATAATAATAATAATAATAATAATAATTTAAATCATGTATTTAAACAGCATGTCCTATCATATATATATATATATATATATATATATATATATATATATATATATATATATATATATATATATATATATATATATATATATATGTGTGTGTGTGTGTATATATATGTATATATATATATATATATTATTGTTTATTTATTATTATTATTATTATTATATATATATATATATATATATATATATATATATATATATATATATTGTTTATTTATTATTATTATTATTATTTTATTTTTTGTTTAAAGAATTGAGCGATTGCTGGAAGAAATTCCAGAACCAATTGTCGTTGCCGTTGAAACGTAAGTATGAAATCAATAAATATTGTTTCAACATTGTTAATCATAAATAAAACAAGATTCAATAATGTTGTTAACTTCATATTAAATATATTTTATTTAATTTAGACCTCCTACAAGACGACAGACGAGAATGGTTGACTTTTACAAGAGACCTGATGGGTATACCGCACGGGATGTGCCCTCCTTGCCGTTGTGAGTAACTTTTTAAATATTAATTTCATATTGTCTGTAAAAGTAAACCACCATTAGTCTGTGCTTTTATTTTCAGATTCATACCACCGTTATTATACAGTCAACAAAAATGAACCGCATATTTTGAGATCATTATATATTTATATCAAATATGATTACCACATTTATAATTAATATAGTTTAAATCATAATCTGTCTTTTTCTTTTAGTGGTCTGTAAACGTTAATCAGTTTTGTATATTGTGTTTTTATATTTGTATCTTTTCCGATTCCCACGGGATCAACCCCAGAAAAAAGAAAAGAAAAAAAAAGACGGAACAAAAGAATAAAATAACATATTATTTTAAATCGTAAATTGTAGCTGAAAGTATTTATTTAGTTTGTAAATATTTTTAACTTGTAGTTTAATTGTATTTATATGGATTGTAAAAAAAAACACCGAAAAAAACCCACCCAAATAATAAAAAGGGTGCTGGTTTGTTGGGATACGTTCGATCACTCTGTAACGCATAAAACAAGTGACACTTGTATCTCGTCAAATCATTTTCTCATCATACGTCAGAGAATACGCTTCACTGTAAAATCCCTTCAGAAATAGGCTGTTGTAGCTTTTATAAAGCGAAACTAATGTAAACAGTCGTAGTATCAGCCCGCTCTGTAGTCGAAATTGGCAACATATGGTTTCTATGTATGCCCTGCCGACAAAACAACGGTGTGTGCCATTCACGCGTAAGCGTGTGGTTTAATCTTTGAACCAGCTGTAGAATCTACGTTAAGGGAGGTTTTAGGACACGCCATAAAAATATTTATTTTCTTGTAAAACGATTTTTTAAGGCTACGGTGTCTGGAACATTTTTGTTATTTAAGCATTTAGAACAGTTAATACTACCACATTTGGTACAACTCGCGAATAAATCAAAAGCGTAGTTACGTTCGTATTTGAATTTAGAACTTGGTTTTTATAAGATTGAAACCAGAGACGGCAGCTTTAAAAACGTATGTTAAAACATCATCACGCGAAAACCTTATTGTAATTTTAAAAATCATTTACCTTATTTATCTGTGCTAACATAAAGAATCTTACTTAATTCTTCAGACACACATAGTTATACTAACTACTTAAGTTAAATGTCACTTACTTTTTATCCAAGTGAAGTCTTTCTTGAACCAAAAAATCGTTCTTCGAGCACACAAAATATTCAGAAGTATTCTTTACAAATACCGGTGTTTAACACTATTCCAAACAAAGTTGTATAATTTATGGAACAGTTATCTTTTTCTTAACACTTTGAAACAAAAATGGCTTAGGTCTTCTCTCTAGCAGTGTCTCTGAGCGAATGGCAAACGCACTGAATTTGGGGTTTTTATACGCCCACGGTAGCGTCCACACGCTATCTCGAGGTCACGACGTGTCTGAACACGTTCTGGGATGACTCATGGTGTTCTCACGCCATAACCATATATGGGCACTTTCAAACGCCTTGGAATTTTCCACTCCCCGTTGTCAAGGCTCACATCTGGTTGACATACACGTCAAAACGATTAAACCCATCTTCCCATCTGATTAACGACTTCCGCCCCATCTGTTTCCTGTACATCAAAGGAACAGCTGTCACAGTCAGATAAACCCTCCGTCATCCGACACCACTCTTGGGGTCATTAACGACTTCCGCACCATCTGTTTCCTGTACTTCAATGGAACCCCTACGGTTAACACTCTCATAAAACCCACTCTATTTTGTCATATGATAGCCATTAACGACTTCCTCACCATCTATTTCCTGGAATCCCGACAGCTGCCAAAGCCATTAACCCCGTTAAAGTAGCGTCCCCACGCTTAAAGGTCGTCCAGCTGCATGACCCAGAGGTCAGTGCACTGAACGTGACGTCATTAGGCCACGCCCCCACGCTTAGAGGTCAGCCAATCAGAAGAGGCCACGCCCAGGTCACGTGACCTAGTTCATTTGCATACCTTGAGGCTCAAGTGACCCTCTTACTACTCACACTTACGGAGTGTATCCCTGTTGGTTATGTTGACGCTGTGAACAACAAACGTTCCCTGTAAGTCGACCATCCACCAAGGTTTCGTGTCAGATAGTTTGGTGTGGGCACACAAATCTCTGGTAAAGTGACTTCCCAAGTTACCATCAACGGCGAAACTCGAAAACAAAGTGTCAGGATCCCAAACAGACGTGCTGCTCATCAAGGGAAGACTTATCACGGGCAATGTTGACTGTCAAATTACCTGAAATATAAATACACAAACAATCACATACATATAGATAAATAGATAAACAGACAGACAGAACGAAACCGGCTACTTTCAGTAGTATCAATCAGACAGAGATACATACATACAGACAAAGAGACAGACAGACAGACAGACAAACATATAGATAGATAGATAGATATATATAAATGCTGGTGTGTGTGTGTATATATATATATATATATATATATATATATATATATATATATATATATATATATATATATATATACAGTGGACTCTGCCAAAACCGGCATCGGTCGGGACTGTTGAAATATGCCGGTTTAGACAGCTTGCCGGTTTAAACAAATTTCATTCAGAGTTACGGTTCTTGTCAACCTAAACGATTGTTGTTAATTACTATGCTGTTATTAATAATTAACAGACTACTTCGAAATCAGTGATTCCAAGAAACAAATGCATGAATTTCGAACATTGGACATGCTAAAGTCCGAACCAAATTGTTAACAACTACAATAAATTACTCTCCTACCTTTAATTACAGTTACATTTCCCCCAAATTTTGTCCAGACACAAGTGAAAAACCAATTACAGTGACACAGATTCCACATATGAGACTGTAACGATGTCGCCAGTATCCACTTCGCTGAGATAGCATAGGGAAAAATGCATGCAGTTTTCTGTCGTCTGCCATTTTGTTTTTTTTATGGAATACTCTTCAAGAGGGGTGAAAGCCTCCGAAGTATGTGACATAATTAATATAAAATCAATGATCTCTAGTGGTATCATTAAATAAAATAAAAAATAAAAATAATATAATTAATATGACGTCATCACGTTTGCTTTTATATCATAACATGTTATGACGTTGTTAGATGGAGTTATATCCTTTCACCCCTCTTGGAGAATATTCCATAAAAAGTCAAAATGGCAGCCGACACAAAATTACATGCTTTATTCCCTATGCGATCTCAGCGAAGTCGATATAGGTAACATGTTTATCATCTAGTAGGTGGAATCTGTGTCATTGTAATTGTTTTTTCAAGATTTCTGTCGAGACAAAATGTTAGTAAAATCTAATAGGAGAGCAATTTTTCGTAGTTGCTAACATTTTTGTTCGGACTTTAGTAATTGATACAATAAAAGCCCAGCAGTTATTAACTGTTACCAATCATTTTTGCATAAAAACTAATTAAGTACGAGTCGAGATGTGACTGGACCACCAAAAAGGAACAGACTTGAAATTTGAAAGTGGGACCGTACTGACGGCTTTCATTACAAATGGATACAAAAAAATAATAATCCACAAAGTATTAAAAATATGATCGGTCCAGATATGGGTGGTGTTTTGGCCCGTGCCTGCTGAAACCACTGGTGCAATAACGTGTTCAGGTTTTGAAACTTTGCATTTGTTACGCGTTTCCTGTCGCCAGATATGTTATCCTCGTATAGTTTGTCAGGGAGCAAGTGTATTCCCGTGGGAATTTAGTGATGAACGCGAACGGCCTGGTCTAAACTTTGAATAATCATCTACATAGCAGGAAAATCTTTGATGGCACTTTGACGACTTGTTCAGGTCACCCCCAGAGCCGCCATTTTGAATATATAATGAGCAACATATATAAAGTCATATTATCACTTCACATTTATCATTTGTTTTGAGTAGCACATAGATTTAGGGGTTTTTCGGGTCAGAGAATTCAGTTGCTATAGTTGCAAGTGTTTATGTAATGTATTTTTCAAAATATCTGTGATATGTGAGCTATTTTGGTCTTATTTAGCTATATTGTCACTACTATTAGTTGTCAGTTCCAGTATAATAATAAAACATTCTTGCCGTTTATGGTGTTAATTTCTTCCTTTTGTAAGTCTAATAAGTATAGAGAATATGTACAATCACATAAGTGTGACAGTTAAAACACGCAGTCATCATCACCGTCATCATCCTCAAGTTCCTCATTTTCCCCAAGTTCTGCTTTTTGTTATTTTTGCGCATCCATCGCCATCATCAAAACAGGCACACAACTCTTGGCAGCTGAGACCGACACTACAGCAGTTACAATGCTCTGAAGTGCATCTTCTCTCCTCTCAGCAACATTTAACTAAATGAATCAGTGCTTCGGGAGCAGGTGGTTGTGAGCTCGTGACTGAAACCAATTCGCTGTTCTCCATCCGCCAACCATATCCTATTATGTGATGGTAGACTGGGGCATGCCACCCTGTCATTGTTCCATATAAGAAGTTGGTAGTGTGTTCGTAGTAAGGTTTCGTGTAGTGCAGACTGAGTGGGTAGAAGCTTCTCTGGTTGTGCCTTGTTGCTTCTTGAATAACCACCATCTTAAATCGTGTACGCATGTGATGTTTGTCTTTGGAAGATAAAGCTGACCGACCCATTTTTCAACAAATGTAAGTGTTTCATCAGACGGTTTTTCATAGGTGCCAAGCTTGGATAATGAGGTAAGTATTTCAACATCTGCGTCATCAAATCCTTTCCAGCAAGCTAGCATTCCTTTACAAGCAAAACTGCCAGTTACATCCGCTCCACGTAATGCATGAAAAGCAGCCAGCGCTTCTGTTTTCTGTGGACCAGTTTTAACGAAGGACTAGTACCCTATCCTCAACCGAACGTTCTTCGTACAGCGCAAGATTTCGCATTTCATTTTTTGAGACGAACCCTACAATTTCAAATCCGCAAACGCACGTGTCAACTGCAACTGATAACAGGCTGTCGTTTGTGCGTTGCCGAGCAATGGCGGCACAGACCACGAATCGAGCGTATACTTTTGACGATCTCCGTTCACAGCGAACACACACGAGTTTTATAAAAGTGCATTTGAGCTTGTATTTCATTTGTACATGCTGTTATAATATGGTAACCAGAGACTGTGAATGTTATTGTTTCTAATAACATATATAGTTTTAATGATAAGCTAACAGATGCTAACATTCCTGATAAAAATATTCGGTAATCTAAAACCAAATCCAGTCATAAATCAGTATTATGATGGAACGATAAATTACCAACTATCATTTACAATAGGATTAAAATAAAAATGATTCTACAAACGGCTAAAGCCACAGTAAACATAAAAAACTTCAACGATGCTAAATATAAAGTAGTCCATGACATTATCCAGGATGAAAAGCACGCATGGGATGGATTATGTTCTTCTGTTAATTCCAAAACTTCCAGCATTGATGGTTGGTCAGAAATTAAACGCATTCAGGAGAAAAACAAAACAGTAAACTATTTTACTTCTAATAAAGATTATAAAATTAATTTACAATCAGCACGACTTTTGCCAAATCTAGCAGTAAAAAGCTACTCCCATACGATTTGAAATAATAGGACTTCTTTGGAAACATGTTGTAAACCTCTCCCGGATACCAAATTCCCATAAAAATTACCTACTCTATAATATACCTTTTATGAAATAAATAAATTTGAAAAAAAAAGAAAGAGAAAATTATAGATGTATTTAACAATCGTAAGTACACTCGATAGATTTTCTAAACATCTTTCGGATGATATACTAGGTTTGTTTCTTGAATTAGTTAATTTTAATTGTGTAATTTTGAAATAGGGATATACACTTCTAAGATGGAAAATTTCAAACGTTTTTGCCCTTCCCAAATTAGAAAAAGGACGTGTCTAACCATATTTATTACAGATTAATAACACTGAACTCCAATGTATGCGAAACAATGGAATCAATGGTAAATAGCGTATTGTCCTATTTCGAAGAATTTAATAACCTATTTGTTGCATGTCAAAGTGGTTTTTGAAGGAAACATTCTACCATGGACCACCTTTTAAAACTTCAGTAAGGACTTAACCAGGCTTTTAGAAACAGCCACAAGGTGATCTGTGTTTTTCTAAATTTTGCGAAACCTTATGACATGATATGGAGGCTGGCTCTTGTAACTTGTAAAATTGTAAAATTTGTAAAATGTATACAATTAGCATAAAGACGCAACATTTTACTTTCATAAATAAATTCAATAATAAGAAGGAAATGTTTTACTTAACGACGCACTCGACACATTTTGTTTACGGTTATATGGGTCAGACATATCGTTAAGCACCTCACAAATACTGAGAGAGGAAACCCGCTGTCGCCACTTCATGGGCTACTCTTTTCGATTAGCAGCAAGAAATCTTTTATATGCACCATCCCGCAGACAGGGTAGTACATACCACGGTCTTTGATATGCCAGTCATGGTGCACTGGCTGGAACGAAAAATAGCCCCACCGACGGGAATCGATCTAGACCGACCGCGCAACGAGAGAGCGCGTTACCCCTGGGCTACATTCCGCCTTATAATAATAATAAGAAAATATGTCAAAATAAATGGCTATTGCCCCCCCCCCCCCCCCCCCCCCCAATTATAACTTTTAATGTCGATATTCCCCAAGGGAAATTAACAATCCCGACGTTAGATGGAATCATTATAAATAATTTGGTGGAAACATTAGAATATAAAAAATAAGAATAAGATTCTGACTTAAATGTTGATCTCTGGGGATGCCATCGCATTTTGGAGAGCTAGTAACAACCAAGGCCATACAGATAGATGTAAACAATTTACAAAATTGACCTGATCAGTAGAGGGTTAAGCTGCTTGTAACCAAAACAGTTTGTATTATATTGAAGAAAAAAACCAGGACCAAATAATAATGTTTACACATTTATATCTGAAAACAAGCAACAAAATCCAAAAACCCTTTCTAACACAAGGTCAAATTTTGGGAAGTCATGCTTGACAAAAACACAAGTTTAAAACCACATATAGAAGAAGTAGTAAATAATTACAAAAGATATCCCAACATCATTCTAATACTTTCTAGCATTGGATGGGGTGCAGATAAAATCGGTATAAATCGGTAGGTGTATACCACTAAATCAAATCCCATAGACGAAAATAGTAACAAATGTGGCTAAAACTCCTACCTGCAGTGCATCAATCAACATATACACCACGGATGTAAATACTACCACCCCTCACCCTTAAAGTGAATCAGAAATAATTGGGGACCAAGCTGTTTATTTCAGAGATAACGGGTAGCGTCTATGCCTACCGTAGTTCCGCACAAAATATGAGTACTTTTTTTTACGGGTACCCCACACGTTTCAAGCACAAGGCTTCTTGACACAATGGTACTAGATGAAATAAAATTGCATACATTTTGTGCCCAGACAAAACTTGTTTTTTCTTACAACCAACACACTCACATTGATTACCAATCACAGGACTAGTGGTATTAACTCCTCATTCAAAAGTTGGGTGCACCTCGAACTTTGACACAGCCGGAAGTTATTTGGTACAGTACTACCTGCAGATCAAATTCGTCTCTATCACATGCTGGAGATCCCTTCTGAGGCTTGTGATATTCTGTTCAGCTCTTTCTTCACAATAAAGGCACCGTTCTCGTCCACACATGGGACAAAAATGAAGTTTAAATGTGGTACTCAAAAGATTTATTTGTGATACAGAATGTTTGAAGTGTGTAAGTTCGATATTTTGTTCAGCAAATATCACTAAGAAAAAGGTTAAGATTATTTTTCATCTTCCAACAAAATGGTGTTACGGACTACACAGGTACTATAACACCATGCCAAACTGTAAAAAAAAAAAAAAAAAACCTGCTAAAATAAAAACTAAATCACTGTTTATTTACTTCTTTTCATGTATTCCAAAATATTAATGGTGCAATAATCGTTATAAAATTGAAATATTTTATCTTTGCTATATGGTTTTACATAATTATATAAATACTATTTTCATGTACTTACTTTGTGTGACACCCAATAGCCGATGTGTACTTTTGTGCTGGTGTGTCATTCATTGTTATATATTTATTATTTTGGTATGCCATACCAATAAACTGTTTCACTCTTAATTTCTGTTTGTACTAAGAATTCTAACTAAATTTTATTTCAATAAAAGTATGCCCATGTTACTATTGGGAAATGTACGAATGGAAATTATAATTCCAAGTTTATGCATATGACAGTATTGTTCACCTTAAGATTACAGACACTACATCTTATATAATAAGAAACAAATGCACTTGATCCAACTAATATCGTGGTATTTATTTGTCATGATGTACGATTTGTGAGCAAATGTGAACATAGTATTTATTCATCTAAGATTTAACTGAATGTTAAAGAACCACGTATGCTTTTGTGCATCACATGACTAACGAGATAAAATAAAACTGCCAGTTGTGCTGTTATATCAGAAAATTATAACCCGTTCCAATTATTTGTTAATGTGCTATTTGAAAGGCGCAATATTTACACTCAATTTAGACAGACAAGGAACATGAAATAGCAAAGTCTACAATATTTGAGGTATAGATATAAAATCACAATGTACATACAAATTATGTAAACATACTTTCAAAAAAGTAATAATATGCATTCTTTAGCTTAAAATGTTCATGAAACAGTCAGGAAATAAATGGTAACTTTGTTAAGACCAAGTAAACAGTAAGCTTGTTAAAATCAACTTTAAAGCTAAATCTAAAGAAAATAATTCAACTTTGAACATAACTATAAAGGGTCTTTCACACAAAACAAATAACATTTCCCATATTTATTTTAAAATACAGTTTTAAAATGTTTCAGATTATTATTAATGATTTCCATTTCATCAGCTGCAAATCTAACTGTTCGGATGTGACATCTTGTAGTGTCCGTAACCAATCAACTGATCATATTTATTTTCAAAATATAAATATTTCAGACGTCAGTATCAAGATTGCTACTTGTATACTGTTTCACTATAACTTAATTTGTTTACTATATATGACTTCTTTGTAAAATCGTGCTGGGGTGATGTTAAGCATGCATTTGTGTTTGTAAAAGTAAATTTTGAGAAATATTTCACTAAATTAAAGTAAATAAATATGTAATAAAATGGTAATTTGCAAACATATATCATATCCATATATAATCTATCTATTGTTGGTATTACTGCTGAAGTTTGATACTCTAGGTGACGGCAAGTTACATTTTACCACAAAATTCTATATTAATTGTTTGGTTAAAGGGACATTTTTGAGTTTGCTGTATTGTAAGATGTTTCTGGCTAATAAAATATTTCTACTATTAAACTTGCATATTAAATATATTTTCTTGTTTAGAATATAAATGTCTGTATATGCAATGCATTTCTGGTCGTCTTAATATTTGTAAGAAGCCCAAACTGGATTTTCTCTTCAAATAATTTCGTACGTACGAAAAACAAAATCATGACATAAAATGAAAATTAGCCTAGTACACATATTAGATCAATCAGAAACACGTTTAATATACAGCCATTAATATTTTATGTAGAAAAATATATTTGGTATGTAATTTCAATCGTTATAAAGTCTCTGTTAGTCGATAATTTTTTTAATATGCCCTAGAGAACGCTTCCATTAACTAATGGACTTTTGTTGAAGAAGATCTGGAACGGGTACTCGTATGCTAACGCATGACCCTATGTTAAAGACGTTGAATAATTGATACTTTCATGAGTAACCAAGCATATCACGGTGAAACGCATAAAGATCATACATACAATAGAAACTGGAGAGATGCCAGACGTTTTATTTCAACTCGTGAGTGAACATGGTGTCCAAGCTCCACTTTGTGTTCATGGCTGTCGATTTATTCATCATTTGTCATACTAAGAAGTTGTATTATTATTAGATTACGATTTCTGTTTAACTTCAATTTAGGTGTTGTAAAATTTTAAGTTTTTATGTTTGTATCTATCTCTGTCAGTGTCTGTCTCTCTGTCTGTCTCTGTATCTCTGTCTCTCTCCCTCTCGCCTCATACACTCTCTCCCACCATTCTCATGAAGTGGGTAGAGTCGTGTAATAAAATTCTTATAGAAATCTCTCTCAGAAAACTCTCTCCGTCTCAGGGACTTGAAAAGAAAGAAATTCTATATGTAAGTAGGGTAAACGTATCAACCGTATGCATCGTCTCTCTGTATGAAATGGTTTCTCTAAGAACTCAAACATAAATCTGTCTTCCCGTATCCTTGAGATATTAAGCTCCTATCTCAATGTAGAAAATCTGTCTCTCTCGAATACTCTCGGGTCTAATAGAGATCTCTCTCTCCTCTCTCAATGTCTCGCATTCTCTCTCTTATCTCTCTCTCTCTGCTCTCTCTTGGCCGGTGTAATAGAGATATCAAAGTGTCTGTTTTCGGAAAGTGTTTTTAGAGGACCGGCGGAAACTGGAAAATAGACGAGTAACAAAGAAACCCCAGGAAAAACTTTTGTTTTCTAACAAAATGTAATTAGGAAAGTGCTAGCCAATGTGCACATTTTCGGATTTGACCACAAGCTAAATGATGGTAAAAAGTGAAAGTTCGAGTAGTGCTACAAATAAGGTCACTACATATGTGGTATCTGAAGAAGCAATAATAAAAAACATGAATATGTCCTTAGCAGATTTGACTTGAACTTAAAATTCGGAGACATATCCATTCCTGTTCTGTATTGCATTCCAGACGTTCCTAAGAATACATACAAGGAGATGACTTTTTTGTATTTACTATAGTTTGACACCCAATAGCCGATGTCGTTAAACATCTATTATATTCTATTGCATACAAGGAGAGCAACATCGTGCAGTCCAGCAAATGCATCACTGAATCATTTTCTTCAAAGACTGGAACGAAAATATAGAAAAAAGTAGGACAAAAGTAGAACTCAAACAGTACGTGAATCACTCTCAATCCAGATCAAACTTCACTAATACTAAAACCTTAAAATAATAATAATAATAATAATAATAAAAATAAAAAACCCGCGATGGAAATCAATTACACTGCAACGAATAGTTAACCTGACAATCATGTGTCAGTGACGCATAAGTCAGCTACAAGTGCAAAGGCTGTAAATAACGTTTAGTCAAAAAGGATGTCAAAATTTGCTTAAAATCTGGCTTTTACGGATATATAAGTAATAGAATAATACATTCGTGACCGTTAGATACCATTTATCTCACAACTCGTTGTTTAAACACATATGAAACTCGCTTTCACTCGTTAGATACATTTTAAAACAATTCGTTGTGAGATAAATAGTATCTAACGGTCACTCCTGTATTATTATTTCTATATATAAACAACAATCCCGAACTACAAACATAAAGAAAAATCCCATTCCTTGATCAATGGGACATTTGTTACAAAGAGAAACGGTGAACGAAGATATATCTAACATCCAAAAGTAAATTTCCCATTTATATCGCAGAATAAACCTTCTATTCCAGATTTTGGTGTCTACATAGAGAATACTCCCCGAGTGTCTTGTTATATATAGAGGATACTCCCTGAATGTCTTGTGATATATAGAGGATAATCCCCGAGTGTCTTGCGATATATAAAGGATACTCCCCGAGTGTCTTGTGATATATAGATGATACTCCCTGAGTTTCTTGTGATATGTAAATGATACTCCCCGAGTGTCTTGTGATATATAGAGGATACTCCCGGAGTGTCTTGTGATACGCAAAGGATACTCCTCGAGTAATTTTTTTAATTTATGTCAGCCATTTTGGAATTTTGATAGAGATAACGACTTTTATGTGCTTCTATGGTTGATCCATTGGATGTCTGTGACCTCACGACTATGGGTATAGCCACCAAAATCACGACTCTATGTAAATGAAGTGCCGAGATATGGTCGAAAGCGGATTCAGATGGCGGCCATTTTGAAAAACGACTATAATATTTTTTCAGCAGCAATTTGTTTGACTTGTGCACCTTGATGATGGGTCTCTGAACACATTGATACCACACAACCTTTCACAGCATCCCATGTCAGGTTCGCCCAACAAATGGGGTTTGGCTCCCTGGCTAATTGTCAAAATCAATTTTATATGTGAATGCATAAACCTATGTATTCTATGCATCACTGAACTGAAATAAATGCATTATTATTATTTATTTTAATTGTTGTTGTTGTTATTATTATAATTATTATTATTATTATTATCGGGACTGGGGGAGGAGCGGGAATTATTAAAAACATAAAAAAGACATAACGGAATCTTAATTCCAATTTCTTTTGTTAATGGGGGTTTTCCTCATTTATATCTGATTGCCTAAATATTTATCAAATTTATGAAGGAGGTTATATATCAGACTTTTAGTTTTTAGTCGGATTAAATAAGTTATCATCGACGTCTCAAACTGTGCACACCTAACGACAAAAACACGAATACGATACTTACGGAGATACTCTTCAACGTTTCAGTTACGATACATGAAACAAAATAGATTGAAATCAGTTATCTGTCCCGGGTCAGGCCCCTGGCTATCCAGAGACCGAACCCGGGATGTTCGAAGCCTTCATGGTATATGAACATGACATAATTATCCGCTCCACAATCACATAACGTAACAAATCAACAATATGTACGTACAACAACTCCATTCTAGTTAGCAAAAGTGAAGCACCCTCCTGTAAACAGAAGAGTGCAACGTTTCCAACTGCGTTCAGGGTCATGTGTTTGCAAAAAGTATCGTACCGCGCATGTGCGGTTCCTCATTTTCCATTTTAAGCCCACTATATGAAGAAAAAAATGTTTCTGAAATATGTAGCAAAAAAGATAATAGAAAGAAAAGTAGAAGACAGAATTAGCACTTACCCACGGAAGTTAGTCCATTTAGTCTATACCAGTCAGTAAGCACATACAAAGTTTCAAAATAACTTCAACTCCAGCTTCAAAGAAATTTAACATGTATAGTTTATAACACTGGATGCTACATGTCTACTGTTCAGTGCAGTAAGGGCAGAGACAAGCTTGTTCCTTTGTAATAACTGGGTGCAGTATGTTAAGCGCACCCAGTGGAGACACTTGTCACACTCGAGCGAACAACTAATTAAGACAGACCAAACATTATTATTGTGCAATTCAACATAAAACGTGTCCTAAATGTATTGGGTACGAATCGTCTACGGTATAAAACGGTAGTGTGCACGAATCGTCCAGGGACGAAACAAAATGGGTACGAAATCGTCCCGTAAGTCATTCCAGGAACATTAACAAACGTGGTCATTCAGCAACATTGTACAAAAGAACGATATTTTTAAAATCAAACACTATTCTTCTTTCCCTATCACCTATGCATTTCTTTTTTGACAGAGTATATTAACTAATCAAACAACCTTTACTTGGCGATTTCAACTGTTGATAGCAATTTTAAAAAGAAGACTGTCGTTATGGTCGCGTCTGGTTAGGATATAAATATTATCGCGTCGTTCGCGTCGCTCGCATCGCTCGCGTCGCACGCGTCCAGTTAGGATACAGCTTTACCAGTCTATAAATATGTTTTATCCTACGTGTGCAGGAATGTTAGCAGAGATGGGACTAGAGTCTGACGAGCGAAGGTTATGGGGGAGTGTGGTGGGGGTGGGGTCGAGTCATGGTTCCCCGGAAAATATATCGACAAAATAAAGAAAATTTGTTTCAGGAATGAATGAATAAATGAATGAATGAACGAATGAATATTTAACGACACCCCTGCACAAAAATACACATCGGCTATTGGGTGTCACAAAAAGGAAGTATATGAAAATATCAATTCTATAATTATATAAAACCACAGTGTAAAACACGGTGGAGGTTCCGACTCCCGACCCCACCACACGCATCTGATACCATTATTTGTTTTTACACAGCCGTTGTAGATCAACATAATGTTGGAGATCACTTCAGAAGTTAGTGATCGGCTGTTACGAGATCCCTATAGCTATAACACAATCACTAAAATAATGACGACCGAAATTGATGGTCTGTGACATGTTGTTTAACCTGATATTGATTACTTTGTGTCGCTCATGTTAACACGTACGTGTGCTAACAATTTCAAGACCTACGACTGGCTGCTCCTAGGTGATGGCCAGGTCACCAATGCCATATATCCAATGAAAAACAAACTGATGGAAATCGATTACAGTTTAACGTATAGTTAACCCGACAATCATGTGTCTATGACGCGTAGGTCAGTTACAAGTGCAAAAGGTTGTAAATATATTTTAGTAGAAAACATGTTAAAATTTGCTTAAAAGTTGGTTTTTGAGCATATGTAAGAAATAGAATAACACATTCGTGTCCGTTAGATACCATTTATCTTACAACTCGTTGTTTAAAAAACGTATCAAACTCGCTTTTGCTCGTTAGATACATTTTAAAACAACTCGGTGTGAGATAAATGGTATCTAACGGTCACTCATATATTATTCTCTATTTAAACTTGGGACAATACTTTCAAACTTATTTTAAACATGGCTTTTGAACCTGTGTAAGAAATGGAATATGACATTCGTGTCAATTAGATACCATGTATCTTACAATTCATTCTTTAATAACGTATCCAACTAATTTTCGCTCGATATATAAATTTTTTAAACAACTCGTTTCAAGACAAATGACATCTAACGCCCATTCATGTGGTACTCTCTATTGTCTCCAGTTCTAAAATTAGGTATGTAACAAACAGTTACTCTCTAATCACAAAACATTATATTCTGTATGTTTCTTTTTCTTTCGTTTTTTAAATCCACTATGCTTTTCATCTAATAAAACTATTTTCTTTTTCATATTAATGGTAGGTTTTATTTATTATTAAAGAGACAGTCCTGAGTTTGCAGCAATTTTTAAGATGTTATCGACTAACAGAGACTTTTTAATGACTGTAATTGCATTGGGTTTTTTTTTTTTTGCATGAAATATTAGTAGCTGTATATTAAACGTCTTTCTGATCGTTCTAGTATTAATAAATGTCATTATATTTCCTAAAAAAAAAAAAAATTTAAGACAAAATCCAGTTTCAGCTTCAGACGATCAAAAACACATTGAATATACATACAGCCACTGATATTCTAAACAAGAAAATATATTTAATGCGTGTTTTTAGACGTTAAAAGTTTGTATTAGTCGGAAACATCCCTTGCTGCTAATCGGAAAGAGTAGCCCATGAAGTGGCGACAGCGGGTTTCCTCTCTTAATATCTCTGTGGTCCTTAACCATATACCTGACGCCATATAACCGTAATTAAGATGTGTTGAATGCGTCGTTAAATAAAACATTTCTTTCTTTCTTTCCAACATAATGTTCATAATCGCATTTTGAGTTTTCCAGTGACCTATTGTATAACAGTGGTTGGATCACGGATCATACCCACTATCAATGGGTACTGTGGCATCAACAGGTCTAAACGATTTTGCAGAATATGTCAGATAAACCAGCTTGTACAATAGATGTTTAAAGAACACTTACATTTGTTGTACTTGAAACGTCCTTGTGTTGGATAGTTAATGGAATAAAAACAGCCGATCTGAAAAAGAAAATCGTAATACGTGCACAATGCAATCACATGAACATTTGGTAAACTAGTGTTTCGTCTATACGAGGATCGCCACTCCCAATGCTATCCTTAACCGGAGATTTCATCCTTTCATTGCAGCAAGGAGGACTGCCACTCTAAACCAAATCTGGCACCGGGCAGAACTCATTGGAATGAGTACAGTTTTAAAGACTTGTTTCCATGGTGATATAAACTGGTGAGTGCAATACAGTATATCACCTGATTGACGGGATCTAACGATGGACCAGAGCGGCAAGACAGAGTAACAGTAAACCTATAGTCCGTCCCATTTTCCTATTTTAAAAATGTGTTCTTTTTTTGTAAATAATTTCGGTTTGGTTTGACGTAAGAAGAAAAGTAAAAATGGTTTGGAAACAACAAAAAACAATGATGTTCGTGTGCAATTTACAAAATATTCTCTTCGTAAATAAATAAAACTGTTATACATACCACAGTAAGAAAATGACATTGTGGTCGCCGTTTTAGGTTATGGACTGGTGTAGTCTAGATATAACTCTATTTGATTAATTTCACTACAGCAGGAACAACAAGAAAATAATCATTAGCAAGACTATACCAGTTCATAAATCCAAAATGGCGGCAGCATCGTTTTCTTACTAAGTTTGAATTACAGTTTTATTTATTTCTAAACCGATTTTTTTTTTTTTTTTTTTTTTTGATTTTTTTATTCCATACACAAAAATTGTCGGTTTTTGTTGTTGTTTTTTGTTTTGTTATTTCCAAAACACTTTTACTTTTCTTTTTACGTCAAACCAAACTGAAATTATTTACAAAAAATCCCACATAAACAACAAAACAAAAAGAAAACATTTTTATAGGAGGATAGGACGGACTATAGATCTGATTGTGTCGTTTTTAATACTATGAAGAGTAAAAGTGAATTATTATTAAATATCAGTTAATTTTCAGTAAATATAAACCGGTCTTACATTAAATCTTGAATCTTTTTGTAACATTCGTTCTAGCCAGTACACTACGACTGGTATGTGATATGTGCTATCCTGTCTGTGGGATGGTGCATATAAAAATTCCTTGCTACTAATGAGAAAATGTAGCGAGTTTTCTCTCTAGGACTAAATGTAAAAATTACCAAATGTTTTACATCCAGTAGCTGATGATTAATAAATCAATTTCCTCTAGTGGTGCCGTTAAACAAAACATTTTTAAAACCTTTTGGTAACACATAAACGTAGCAACCAGAGCAAGTTCAGTTAAGCTTTTCTTTCTGGTTAAATTCCCTTTTGAAATGAATGAATGTTTAATGATACTCTAGCACGAAAAATACAAATACATTGGCTCTTCCCATTTCGGCCCCATGATGAAAAATACATGTAGTTTGTAAGAGATTCTATAGGCATCTCACTAGAATGAGTTAGCAGCTTGTTTGTGCCCGATTTTACCAGAGCTTGTACAAATTCAAATTTTCGCCTGTTCAGGAATATTAAAATATATTATCTGAAGCCCCCTTGCTACATTAGAGGAGAGGTGCCAGCGACACAGAAGGACTTTCTATTCGTAGCTTGATGTTTTAACTGCTGCAGAAGAAGTTGTTTTGTTGAACGACACCAGTGGCGCACATTGATTAATTAATTGGGTTTCAAACATTATTCTGACACGTAGTCATTAGCAAGGGATCGTTTATATGCACTTTCCCACAGACAGAAACGCACATACCACAGCCTTTTTCCAGTTGGTGGTGTACTAGATTGAACGAGAAAATAACTGTAACAGATGCAGAAAAAAACGTTATATAGTTGTATTGGAAAAAGTGGTGGTATAATAAAAAATAAAAAATAAACCGAATACTGGGATTTTGATGGTGAATTTATAGAAAGTGTTAAATCCTTTAACTACGTTGGACTTATTTTTACTTACAATGGAAATCTACATATACATTTTCACATTAATTATGTTATATATATATATATATATATATATATATATATATATATATATATATATATAAATGATAAAAGAAAACAAGTGTACAGTATATATGTATTTTAAAAAACAATTTAAAGAAATAATGATCCTTTTACATGTTTCAATGTTATCTTCAGAAAGGATCTGCTAAATAACTGCTAAATATGACGTCATACATATTATGACGTTACTGTAGTAGAAGGGGGTTGATTTAATTACGTCATTGTTGCTTTTATCTAACGAAGAGCATTAAGAAGTGGACAAAACTTTCTAATAAAATACATTTCCTTTGTCTTTCTTTTCATTTCATCATTGGTATCTATGTGATAAAATGGGAAAATGGTGAATTTAATATCTTTTTGTGCCGCACATGTATTTAAATGTGAACTCAAGGGTATGCATCTTGTTTCAGGTTGTTTTATTTGCTGTTTGTGTACGCGTACTCCGGCTCTCAGCTGATTGGTATGACCAATGTATTGTTCTTTGCAACCTTGGCATGTAATTACATAAATAACATTGTTAACGGAACAATCCATATCCCTGTGTACCCAAAATAAACCTTTGTGGTTGAATTCTATATGTGTGCCTTCTAAAATATGTTGGCATGTACCACAGTTACTTCGGTTACACTTTTTGACACTGCATTTATGTTCTACTGTTGTAGATTCAAATCGTGCTTTTGTCAGTATCTGTTTCAAGTTATTGCTTTGTCTCTTACTATTTATAATTGAAATAGAGTCTAGTATGGATGACATTTTTTCATTTTGTTTTAAAATGTGCAATTCTGACGAGATCATTTTATATATATCGGGGTTCTGCGGGTTATGGGTGGATACAAATGCCAGCGGCCTTTTCGCTGAAACGATTTGTTTTGGTTTTAAAAGATATTTTCTATCTAATACTACCGCCTTTTCGATACTATCTGATATTAGCTGTTTTGGATAACCTCGCGTTTTAAGATACATGTTGAGTTCCCGGAGACGTTGGTCACGTGTTTGTATATTTGACACAATCATACAGATACGCCGTGCTAGGTTATATGGTATACTTCTTCTCGTATGACTCGGATGACAGGATGAGAAAGAAAGGTACTGTTTGCTATCAGTTGGTTTGTAAAATATATCAGTTTCTATTATGCGTCCACATTTGATTACTAAAGTGTCTAGAAAAGGAATTTTCTTTGCGTCTGTTTCCATAGTAAAGTTTATGTTACTATTCAGTGTGTTAAGTAACTCGTGAAATAATTCCAAACAGTGTTTGGACAAAGGCCACAGTATGAAACAATCATCAAGAAAACGTTTCCAGTTCTTCTTGAAATATAGCTGAAAGTCTGATCCAAATATATTTGTAATTTTAGTTTCTAATATTTGTTCTAGGTAACCTAAAGTCAGTGTGGCATAGCTTGGTGCCATTTTGGTACCCATTGCCGTCCCTTTAATCTGTTTGTAGTGTTTCCCATCAAAGTAAAATATATTGTTTTCCAATATATATTTTATGCTTTCTACAATTAAAGACTTCGAAATTCGTTCTGGCAAAAGTTGGGGATATTTGGTTAACCAGTATGACACTGCGGTGATTCCAAGGTCATGTGGTATGCTAGAATATAGTTTTGTTACATCAAATGTTACCAGTACGCTTTCTTCCGTTGTCTTTTCTGGCAGGTTGTTGATGAAATCCATAGTGTCTCTTGTATAACTGGTTACTTTTAATAAAAATGGTTTCAACAATATATCAATGAAATATATATATGTATATATAATAATAATAATAATAATAATAATAATAATAATAAAAATAATAAAAATAAAATAAATATATCAATGAAAAATATATATATATATATATATATATATATATATATATATATATATATATATATATATATATATATATAATAAAAATATATAATAATAATAATAATAATAATAGT
>NC_054705.1:17506233-17538733 GCF_016097555.1 Gigantopelta aegis
CATTCCTGTAATTTTATTTGGAACTAGTATTAAAGGGACATTCCTGAATAAGATGTTTCCAACTAATAAAATATTTCTACGATTAAACTTACATGATAAATATAGTTTCTTGTTAAGAATATCAGTGTTTGTATATTAAATGTGTTTCTGGTCGTCTTAATATTTATAACAAGCTCAAACTGGATTTTGTCAAATTTCGTACGTATGAATTTTTTTATTTTTAGGAAATAAATTGAAATTTAACCTAGTACAAATATTAGAACGATCAGAAACACGTTTAATATACAGCCACTAATAATTTTATGCAGAAACGTATATTTGATATGTAATTACAATCGTTAAAAAGTCTCTGTTAGTCGATAACATCTTAAAAATTGCAGCAAACTCAGGAATGTCCCTTTAATATAGTAACTACTTTTATGTTTGAAACATGTGCGTGGTCATACTAAAATTAGTATGATACTTTTTAGTAAAAGAGTTTAATATTGAAACGTGTTTGAAGGTTGAGGAGTAGTAATAATTATGCCCATGGTGTTTATATCTTGAATGAAACTGCGCGCGACTGTTGCAGGCGCATATGTTACTATTGGCTTCTATAGCATTTGATTTGGTGATAGACTCCCAATAATCGCCACTGATTTCATTCCATTTCAACTTATTTTCGTGCTTATATCCAACTAAGGTTCAAGCACGCTATCCTGGGCACACACCTCAGCTATCTGGGCTGTCTGTCCAGAACAGTGGGTTAGTTGTTAGTTGGTTAATGAAAGAGAAGTCGGTGTGTAGTGGTCTTACACCTACCCATTGAGTCGTTAAAACAGGCTTATGGTGGGAGTCGGTACCGGGCTGCGAACCCATTACCTACCAGCTTAACCACGACACCACCGAGGCCGGTTCGCCGCTGATTACAGGGCGTGCAGGCCTAATATGACATTTATCGCACATTAGGCCCCCGGGGCCGTATGAACGAGGAGCGGAATAGTCCATATCCGGGAATAGGCCCTATCCGCCAGATAATTGTGAAAAATCCAAAATAACAAATATCTATATTTATGCGGCGGATAAGTACCATTCCTGGATAGTGGGCGTATCCCATCTCATCCGGGCAGGACGTAGCCCAGTGGTAAAGCGCTCGCTTGATGCGCGGTCGGTCTGGGATCGATCACCGTCGGTGAGCCAATTTGGACTATTTCTCGTTCTAGCCAATGCACCACGACTGGTAGATCAAAAGCCGTCGAATGTGCTATCCTGCCTGTGGGATGGTGCATATAAAAGATCCCTTGCTACTAATGGAGAAATACAGCGGGTTTTCTCTCTGAGACTATATGTCAAAATTACCAAATGTTTGACATCCAATAGACGATGATTAATATAACAATGTGCTCTAGTGGTGTCGTTAAACAAAACAAACTTAATCAAAATTTAACCATCCTCATAACAATAGTGCTTCCCCAGCCCGTTTGAAATGTAATTTTTAGTCTCAGAGTATCTTTATTTTCAATTTTCCCCCGGCAAAACTATAACGCCCCCTACCCCATGCCCCTTTTTTGAAAATGTGTACCCCCCCCCCCCCCCCCCCCCCCCCTCAAAACCCTTGATCCGACACTGTAGTTAGGAATACGGCCTCAAGTTGCTACTTATCCGGCAGATAGACACTATTAACGGCCAGTGAACTTAACCACATTTCATGCTTTCGGCTCCTGACTGGTTTTAATTTCATTTAATTTTAACCTGATTTTCCGGTTTCAAGCACACTGTCAAAAGCCTTCACCGCAGTATATCTCCAGCCAGTGCCCCACAACTGGTGTAACAAAGGCTGTGGTATGTATTATCCTGTCTGTGGGATGGTGCATATAAAATATCTCTTGCTGCTAATCGAAAAGAGTAGTTCATGAAGTGGCGACAGCGGGTTTCCTCTCTCAATATCTATGTTGTCCGTAACCATATGTCTGACGCCATATAACTGTAAATAAAATGTGTTGAGTGCGTCGTTAAATAAACCATTTCTTTCTTTCTATATGTCCGACGCCATATAACCGTAAATAAAATGTGTTGAGTGCGTCGTTAAATAAAACATTTCCTTCTTTTCGGCAAACTAAAAAATGCCCCCTGTTTCAAACTGTGTACACCCCTCCCCCTTCAAAACCCTTGATCCGCCACTGCAATTAGGCATATTCCCACTTATCCGGCAGATAGACACTATTAAAGGATAGTGTACTTAACCACACCTCATGCATTCGGCTCCTGACAGTGGCTTTAATTTAATTTAATTTTAACCTGATTTTCTGGTTTCAAACACGCAGTCAAAAGCCTTTTCCGCAGTACCGTTGGAGCCGATATGTTGTTAGTGCTTTTGTCTGGATTAACTTATTTGACAAATCCGAGACGATTCATCGGCAACAGTCTTCTTTGTACCGGGCGAACCAAGGCGAAATGATGAACAAGGTGCCCAGATAGAATAGGTCTTCTTCGTCCATCTCGATAATGTGTTATATGTAAATCACAGAACACGTCCGTTCAGAATTATTGTCAGCGGTTTGTGATAGATTCAGGGTGGGGCGTAACCCATTGGTAAAGCATTCGCCTGGCGCGCGGTCGGTCTGGGATCGACCCCCGTCGGTGGGCCCATTGCTCTTTTTCTAGGTCGTGCACCACAGCTGGTATATCAAAGGCCATGGTATATGCCATCCTGTATGTAAGATGATGCATATAAAAGATCTCTTGCTACTAATGAGAAACTGTGGTGGGTTTTCTCTCTGGGACTATATGTTAAAAATTACCAAATGTTTGACGTTCCAGTAGTCGATGATTAATACGTTAAAGGGACAGACCCTAGTTTCAGCTCATGAAAATTAACACTAAGTTTAGTTAATCTACAAACCTATAACACATTTGGATAAAGTTAAAATGGAGTGAAACAAGAGTCTGTGACTTTGAAATGGTGAAATACTCTTCACAAATAGACCAAAACTCAACTCCATACCTGTTACCTCTCAGACGCACGTGCTTTTTAAAAGTATGAGAAATTCATGTTGTGATATTAGAAACACTTGGCTGACCAAAAACACTTCGAATGTACGGAAATGGATAATTTAAACAATAAAATCTAAGTAAAGTATGAGTTCAGTTATAAAAAAACGGCTCTAATGTTAAAAAATATGCCTTAGTGTTTAAAAACTAGGGTATGTCTCTTTAATGTGCTATAGTGGTTGTATTTAAACAAAGCAAACGTTAACTTTCACATTTGTACTGGACGAACCAAAGCGTTGTGATGAAAAGGTGCTGATATAGAATAGGTCGCGATAATATGTTATGTAAATGACAGAATAAGACAGAAAGAAATGTTTTATTTAACGACGCACTCAACACATTTTATTTACGGTTTTATGGCGTCAGACATATGGTTAAGGACCACACAGATTTTAAGAGGAAACCCGCTGTCGCCACTACATTGGCTACTCTTTCCGATTAGCAGCAAGGGATCTTTTATTTGCGCTTCCCACAGGCAGGATAGCACAAACCATGGCCTTTGTTGAACCAGTTATGGATAACTGGTCAGTGCAAGTGGTTTACACCTACCCATTAAGCCTTGCGGAGCACTCACTCGGGGTTTGGAGTCGGTATCTGGATTAAAAATCCTATGCCTCGACTGGGATCCAAACCCAGTACCTACCAGCCTGTAGACCGATGGTCTAACCACGACGCCACCGAGGCCGGTTTCCAATAGTCCAATACATTAATGTGCTATAGCGGTTGTATTTAAACAAAGCAAACGTTAACTTTCACATTTGTACTGGACGAACCAAAGCGTTGTGATGAAAAGGTCCTGATATAGAATAGGTCTTCATCTGTCGCAATAATATGTTATGTAAGTGACAGAATACGTCCGTTGAGAACAATTATTGGCAGGGATCTGTCATAGACAGACCTAGCTGACGCAGTATCTTGTGTAATAATAATTATTGTCAGGGATCTGTCATAGACCGACGTAGCTGACGCAGTATCTGGTGTAATAAGGCCTGGTCGCAATTATGAAAGAATCGGCATCAGCGGTGTAGTAGTTAAGCAGCCTCGGGCCTAAGGCAGGTACTGGGTTCGCAGCTCGCTACCCGGCTCCAATCTAGGGCCCCGTTCCACAAAGCGATCTTAGCGCTACGATTACCGTAAGTACATAACTACATTATGTGCTTACGGTGATCTTAGCGCTAAGATCACTTCGTGGAACGGGGCCCTGAGCGGGTTTCAACGGGTCAGTGAGGGAGGTATAAAACTACTACACCGACTTCTTAATAACCACTAACAGTCCAGATAACTGAGGTGTGTACCCAGTACAGCGTGCTTGAACTTTGTTTGGATATAAACACGAAAATAAATTGAAATGAGTATGAAAGCAAGAGTGACTGCATGTACGTCGCGGTGGGGGAGGTGGGGGAGGTGGGGAGGTGGGGGAGGTGAGGGAGGTGGGGGAGGTGGGGAGGTGGGGAGGTGGGGCAGGTGTGATGGTGTTCTCTTACACACTCGTTGGTGAGAACATCATGCCTTATTTTTGATAACACGTGTGCTAACGATTTTAAGACAGACATACGACTGGCTGCTCCTAGGTGATAACCAGGTCACCAGTGCCATGCATCCAATGAAAAACAACACGGTGGAAATAGATTACACTGTGAGGTATAGTTAACCTGACAATCAAGTTTCTGTGACGCGTAAGTTAGCAACAAGTGCAATGGCTGTAAATAACTTTTAGTCGAAAAAGATGTTAAAACTTGCTTAAAACATGGTTTTTGAGAAATAGAATAATACATTCGTGGCCATTAGATACCATTTACCTCACAACTCGTTGTTTAAAAACGTATCAAACTCACTTTCGCTCGTTAGATACATTTTAAAAAAGAAAGAAAGAAATGTTTTATTTAACGACGCACTCAACACATTTTATTTACGGTTATATGGCGTCAGACATATGGTTAAGGACCACACAGATTTTGAGAGAAAACCCGCTGTCGCTACTACATGGGCTACTCTTTCCGATTAGCAGCAAGGGATCTTTTATTTGCGCTTCCCACAGGCAGGATAGCACAAACTATGGCCTTTGTTGAACCCGTTATGGATCACTGGTCGGTGCAAGTGGTTTACACCTACCCCATTAAGCCTTGCGGAGCACTCACCAAGGGTATGGAGTCGGTATCTGGAATAAAAATCCAATGCCTCGACTGGGATCCGAACTCAGTACCTACCAGCCTGTTGACCGATGGCCTAGCCACGACGCCACCGAGGCCGGTCACATTTTGAAACAACTCGTTGTGAGATAAATGGTATCTAACGGACACTCATGTATTATTCTCTATATAGTGACATCTCTGTGACTAACCGCTAACCACTAACCTCTGTTGTGATAAGTTTATATTCCAATACAGATTCATTCCTATAGCGAGAGCACACACTAATTGACTAGTAACTTACCCCCTATCTATCTACCTCCCTACCTACCTCGCCCGTCTGTCTGTCTGTCTGTCTGTCTGTCTGTCTGTCTGTCTCTCTCTCTCTCTCTCTCTCTCTCTCTCTCTCTCTCTCTCTCTCTCTCTCTCTCTCTCTCTCTCTCTCTCTCTCTCTCTCTCTCTCTCTCTCTGACTGGTAATTCATCGGCTCCTACTCTGATATCAACTCCATCTATGAGTGAGTGCAAGATCATCGCCAACAAAAATGTATAAGAACACTACACTGAAGTCTAATCACTGAACATTAATCATTGTTCTCGACTGGCAGGCGCTAGGTTCGCGTCCCAGTACTAGGTCCAATCAAGAATCAGTGATTAACTCAATGAAGGGATGCACGATCATTTGACCAATTTCTCTCTCAATTTCACCAGCCAATAATCCTAAATCTACCATGTAGATAACTGTCTGGGGTGCTGCCTAGGACCAGGAGGTTGAATCTCAGTCCAGTGCCCAACAATGAAGATGAATTGTAATGAATTCAGTAAACGTGCTATAATTCACGTTCGTTGTCGTGTCTGTTATTAAAACAGACAAGGTTTCTTAAGAGCAACTGACTGAACGTGTGCCTGTGAATTTCTGTTTACGCGATCGGATGTCGCGAGTTGTTTTGATCTTGACTCTTTATGGCCTTGTTTTGCGGTTATTTGTGGTGCCCCTACGTCTGTTTGGATATTGCAGTGAACCTTTCTCCTTCATCCTTTTGTGAGTCGTACACGTCTTTATTGCCTAACTTTAGATTTACGCACACTAAGTGACTTTCATAACCCTGTCTGCGTCTCACAGATGTCACGGTAACCTTTCTGTACATTTACGGAAAGTTTAATAAGCTTGTCTTTTGATTTGTGGAAGTGTTCATCATCTTTGTTTGGCTATTCTGACAGGTTCATTAGTGTTCTCTTGACTTTGATAAATAATGGTGGCAGTTAGCGTTATCTGACCTTGTTTGTGAAAATATTAATTATCTAAGAGTCGCGGAACTTCATATCATACAGGAACAATATCTGTCATCCATAGGCAAGGTCTCTTCGTGTTAAGTGTTGATGATTATGATACTGATGATGATGATGATGATGATGATGACGATGATGATTATAATTATAATCTTGTTGATGGTGGTGGTGGCGATGATGCTGATAATGGTGACCATGATGACGATGATCATGATTGTAATGGTTTTGATGGTGGCGGTGATAATGGTGATAAGGGTGACTATGATGACGATGATAATGATGATGATGATGATAATGATGATGATGATGATGGTGATTGTAATCGTTTTGATGGTGGCGGTGGTGATTCTGATAATGGTGACCACGATGACGATGATGCTGATGCATGAGTAGCCTATAAGCTTGATGGTGATAATAATGATGATGGTGGTGGTGGTGGTGGTGGTGGTGGCGGTGTTAGTGATGATGAAATTGATATTAATACACACACACACACACACACACACACACACACACACACACACACACACAAATAATACACCCAATAAAAAACAAAAAGAAAAAGAAAAAGAAAAAAAAACAATTACCTTCTAGCATCGTCAGTGAGCCCATTGGGCTATTTCTCGCTCCAGCCAGTGCACCACGACTGGTACATCAAAGGTCGTGGTATGTGCTATCCTGTCTATGGGATGGTGCATATAAAAGATCCCTTGCTGCTAATCGAAAAGAGTAGCCCATGAAGTGGCGACAGCGGGTTTGCTCTGTCAATATCTGTGTGGTCCTTAACCATATTTTTGACGCCCTATACCCGTAAATAAAATGTGTTCAGTGCGTCGTTAAATAAAACATTTCCTTCATTTCCTTCCTTCTGTCAGCGTAGGTCTGCGTCAACCGGTGACGTCTTACAGTGTTTGTGGGAACCAGGATAACACGAACCGTCGTCTGTACATACCATATTGCGTGGGGATCGCATAAACCACGGACCTGTTGGAAACAAGATTGAATGTAAACACTTTAAAACGAAACCCTGACCATAAAACAACCTAACGACCTCACTCAAATGCTATTACTGTTCCGCCGTCAATTTTCTATAGCCTCACCAAGCAATTATTATGCCATGCATTACCATTTGTTGATAAAATCTAGTCTGCGTTGTGAAGTTTTATTGCGATATAATTACAGACCCGGTGGAAAGGTCAATATTAGTTTTAATACAGCGGGTCCATGTTGCGTATCATTGTGTTTGTTTTCGTGACATAGGTATCTTAATTATACTCTATCCGTCAAACGTTTGACACCAGCGTATTTATTGGCAGTCCCTTTAAAATGCCAATATAGGTTGGACTATACCAAATATATAGAATCTCATATGAGACAATGTTAATGAAGGGGATAAAAATGTTATATGCAGTATATTTACCAAATTATGACCCATAAATGTGAATACTGCAATTTCTATGTCTCCCCTTTCGAACAATGTATTAAATGAAGAAACTACATTAAAACATTAAAACCCCTCTAAACCAGACCCACTCGGGACTAAGTAAAATGTTCGGTTTAAGACGTGTCAGGTTTAGAATGGTTATTTTCTGTTTTAAAAAAGGACTGTGAAAAATGTCCGGTTTTTGGAGGAATTCCGGTTTACAGAGGGTCCGGTTTTGAGAGGTTTCACTGTATAGACTTTCAAAGATATAGTGGGTTATTTTACAACACCCCTAGTTTCGCACAATATTGTAGTACTGTTTTAAACTTTTACATGTACAATACCGGTCTCGGTGGCGTTGTGGTTAGGCCATCGGTCTACAAGCTGGTAGGTACTGGGTTCAGATCCCAGTCGAGGCATGGGATTTTTAATCCAGATACCGACTCCAAACCCTGAGTGAGTGCTCCGCAAGGCTCAATTGGTAGGTGTAAACCACTTGCACCGACCAGTGATCAATAACTGGTTCAACAAAGGCCATCGTTTGTGCTATCCTGCCTGTTGGAAGCGCAAATAAAAGATCCCTTGCTGTCTGCCGTAAAAGAGTAGCCTATGTGTCCACAGCGGGTTTCCTCTAAAAAACAGTATCAGAATGACCATATGTTTGACGTCCAGTAGCCGATGATAAGATAAAAAAAAAATCAATGTGCTCTAGTGGCGTCGTTAAATAAAACAAACTTTACTTTACTATTAAATGTTGTCGTTACTTCGAACTTTGACTCAGCCGGGTGTTATTTGCTGCCTAAAATAATTTGGAACTATTTAACGGAGAAAACAAACATAATGCTTGTTTCACGAACAAAAATGGGTACACTGACGTGATTCTATTCTGCTAAGCTAGTTCCTCAGGCGAGCGCTCTACCCAAATGCGCTAGACGTCCCACTACCCCCCCCCCCCACCCCCACCACCATCCCGTCCCTTTACCCTCACTGCAAAATGGCTAGCCCATGAAGTGATGACAGCGGATTTTCTCACTCAATATCTGTGTGGTCCTTAAAGTGCGTCGTTAAATGAAACATTTCCTTCCTTCATTAAAGTTTTGAGAAGGCTGACCTTGACCCCCACATCTCAGCTATCCGAGACGTCTGTCCATCAAACTGGGTTAACTGTTCTTCTGTTATTTGTGAATGGAAGAAAACCTCGGTTCAATATTCTCCACACCTCCCCACAGAACCATTAAAACTCTCTCTGGGCTGGGATGTTGTTGGCGGAGGATTTATTCGGAATCAGTCGGTAATTTTATATCTGAATGAATGATCAGGAAGTAGAGAAATATATAAAGTACTGAATAATGCTGCTGTAGTTCCTACATCACAATTAAATTATTCTCGTGAAGGATGCTGTTTTCCTTCTTCAAATTGGGCAAAGTATTATAGTCTGCCATTTATGATTTTGAAAGACCCAACTCTACTATTGTTTCAGTACCAAATTTTACATAGGATTATACCAACAAATTCGTTTTATATAAAATAAAGTATATTGCTTCCAGTACTTGTAACTTTTGTAATCAGCAACCAGAAACATTGCAACACTTGATTTATGACTGCCCTAAAGTCAGTGAACTTTGGAAAACTATAGAACAATGGTTACAGCAAAAAGACGAGTGTATTCAGCTTGATCAAAAGTATGGTTCTATTCGGCAGCATACATACAAATCATAAATTTGTGAATTGGCTTATTGTCAATGTAAAGCATTATATACTGAACAAAACTTCAAAAGAATATACTTTATATAACAAGAATTAAAAATGTAATTACAGATAAATTACGAATACTCTATCAAAACTGTTCACATAAAGAGTTGAAGAGATGAAAACTGGGCTCCTTGGCTTGTCTAGAAAATTAAACTTAGCCTTAATATTTACAAATAACTCCAATCTAAGACACATGCTGGGTTTTTTGTAACCTAAAAGCCAATAACGTTTGTTTTTCCATATTAGGAAATATGAATTTTTCTTTGCTTCTTTTCTCTCTGTCCAGCTGTTGAAATTCTCTTTTATTATATATTTATTCTGTCATTAATTTTGTGCTCCAAATTTGACTGCTTCAATTAATTTTATTGAAATTGTGCTCACAATGAGCGTTCTTTAACATTAAATTTAATTTTAAACATACTCAGTGGGGGAATTATAATTGATTGATGCTATGTCTACTGATATAATGTTAGCACCGACATGATGCATCCCTCCTCCCAATGGCAGAGAAACATGCAAAAGTCTCGGATCACGTTGCAATGAATTTATGAAACTGAAAGAGCTTTTTTTTCCAGTTGTGAAAGTCTGAAAGACAGTCACACGAAAGTGTTTTGAGAACAATATCATATAATGACGTTTATAATGACGTATCAAGGTACCGTTGCTCAGACCAGGCAAGCCCCCCCCCCCCCCCCCCCCCCCCCCCCCCCCCATCTCCCGTCTGGCCATGGTCACAAATTGTGCTCTTAACGAGCGTGCTTGAACATTAAATTGATATAAGCACGTTAATTCCCGACATCTGACCTGACTGACCTTTGTGGACATACACATAAATGCATACAGGTCAGGCGCGTGTACGGGGGTGGGTTTGGGGGGTCGAAACCCCTCCCACCTTAGGTAAATTTTCTTCTTTTTTTTTCAATACATTTTTCGGGGGAGCATGTCTAGATCCAAATACCCCCTACCCACACCCCACACCCATTGCATGATATGGCAATGGTGACATGGGTATCACCTAGGATCAGCCAGTCGTATGTCTTTAAATTGTTATCAAACGTATATGTGTTATCAAAAATGTTCTACCCAACGGGTGTGTAAAGAGAAAGTAAATTTTTTTTTATTTAACAACGCACTCAACACATTTTATTTACGGTTATATGGCGTCAGACATATGGTTAAGGACCACACAGATATTGAGAGAGGAAACCCGTTGTCGCCACTTCATGGACTACTCTTTTCGATTAGCAGCAAGGGATCTTTTATATGCACCATCCCACATACAGGGTAGTACATACCACGGCCTTTGATATACCAGTCGTGATGCATTGGTTGGGACAAGAAATAGCCCAATAGGCCCACCGACGGGGATCGATTCCACACCGACCGCGCATCGAGCGAGCGCTCTACCAATGGGCTAAGTCCTGCCCCAGTGTGAAAAGAGAAGCACAAACATAAGTATAAATAAAAACACTCTTTTTAGGTGATCCAAGAAGATTTGCGGTTTCGTCGTGCTGGTTATACTATGTAGTATATCACCTGTATTGTACGACCAATATCTGGTAAATCGCTTCTCTGTCTAGACACTTAATAACAACCCAGCTGCTGGGTGAAGTCAGTTGATGATGGATGTGGCTTCTACCAAAGGACCATTTTCTGTCCGTGATTCCTGGAATTCTAATTTGAAGTATCTATTCATGATACGGTTCTAACAATCAAGATTTATAATTCTGCCGCCAATCGAACGCACGTTTCTTGGTTGGGTAGAGACAATCTGAGCACGAGATCACTGAACATTTCAAAGAGAAATCAATCATTTCACTAATCAAGCAAGCAATCGGGGATTGGGAAGTTTAGACCCTTCTACTCCAAGCGAACTTTTTTTTCTTCTTTTTTTCTTTGAAATGTACAGTGAAACCCCTCTAAACCGGACACCCTAGTGACCAAGTAAATGTCCGGGTTTTAGAGGTGTCCGGTTTAGATAGGTTATTTTCTGTATTGATTTTTTAAAAAGGACCCTGAGAAATGTCCGGTTTTGGAGGAATTCCTGGTTACAAAGGGTCCGGTTTTGAGAGGTTTCACTGTATTTAATCCCCTTGAAACCCTTGCGCGCTCTTTCCTGTCCCAGGACAGGCGTGCGCTATAACAGCTTGCTCTGAATGTGCACGTTAAACCCTCTGACCTGACCTGACCTGACCTGACCTTGCGCGCTATAGTATAGAGCCTCTACTCTGGATCAAACCGCTGGCCATGCCCAAGGGGTAGAGGCTAAAGGGAGACATGCCTGGACTTTGGAAGGACATAGGCATGTAAAAATAGTGTAAAATAAAGTATAGTATAGAGCTCCCTGCATATTTCCCTGTACATGCGCCTGGTTGTCTTGTTTAGCGACACCATTAGAGCACATTGATTTATTAACACTTGGCTGTTGGATGTCAAACATTTAGTCATGGGCCCACTGACGGGGATCGATCCCAGACCAACCGAACATCAGACGATCGCTGTACTAGTGAGCTTTATCCCTACCGTCAAAGATTTAGAACTGCAAAAGTTGTTATGTTTTTGTTGTTGCTGTTTTTGTTTTTGTTTTGTTTTTGGTGGGGGGTTTTTTGGGGGTTTTTTGGCATTCCATCTTTGTATATGGCCCCTTTAATAAACAAGTGATTGATTGATTGATGAGTTCAGTAAATCATGTTACAACTTACAAGATGCCGGGGTGCCGATAACCAACATGACCCTTCGTTGAATGAGTGACTGATTAATTTGATGGATGATTGATTGACCCTAATAACTGTAAATACCGCGTTCATCTGGTGGCGGCTTGATTGAAATATCGGAGATGAATGACGAGATTGATCAAATTGCTTGCCGTGTGTTAATATTTGTCTTTTCGAAGACATTGATAGCTCAATTCGATTCTCGGCTCATCTTAGCGCTATCTAATGCATTCTTTTGAATCGCTATGTATTATATGTCACTACCGTAAATGTTTTAATTATGATCCCTAATGGAAAATAACTACGTCATTTCAAAGCAGATTTAAAAAAAGAAGAAAAAAAAAAAAGAAGTAAAATTAAAATTCGCAGGTACTTTGGATTTCTTTTATGAATTTTAGACCAACCGTAGTTTCGCATTTCTAGTGTTTGCGCAGTGATCTACAGCATGCACTTTGGCTTCGGGCACTTCTTTTTTGTGTGTTGCTCCGAGACATTGCGCAATAGGATTCCAGTTAATGGCATGGAAACGTCTTTCTGTTACTTGGTATGGAATATCTTGAGTTTTAATGATTAATTTAAAACAGTGGACTTTGAGATACTGCCAGATGTGGGTGTGTTTTTTTGTTTTTTTTTTTGTTTTTTTTTAAATAAAAATAAATAAAAGTTAAAGCAGACTTTTGTGTGGCTTTTAGCGTAACAACATATGACGTCAAACGTGTCGTCTATCATAGGTGAACAAGTTCCATTACGATTCTTTTAAAATGTGGGGGTGTTTACAACAACTAATAGGAACTTTTTTTATAGTCCTCCCAGTCTTTATGAACATTGAGTTTTTAAAAATAATATTTCATCAAAAAATAAAAATAGAAGTGTTTCGGAAATAATAAAAAGAACTATTTTGGTGAGCAATTAAAAAACAATTGTTTCAGAAATATAATAATTTCAGTTTAATTTGAAAAAAAAGGAAAAGTAGAAGTGCTTCGAAATTAATAAAATGCATAAAAACAGAATCGGTAGAGAAATAAATACAGGCAAAAATATTATTGGTAGTAAATCTTAAGGCAGAGATGAATTTTACTTGTAGAATGCAGGAAATTGCATTTCAGGACATTTAATTTTTAAAAGTTTACGGGTGAGCGACCCCGAATCCCATAGAAACTTTGCTTTGCGCCCTCGATCTCGATCAGCCCCCCCCCCCCCCCTCCACCAATGTCTACTCGCCCACCCCTCAATGTCTACTTGCTTCCGTTGTGCCTGATATAAATTGTCGTACACCGGCCATCGGGACTACCGGCTGGTAGGTACAGCGTTCACAGCCCCGTACCGGCTCCAAACCAGAGCATACCCTAGTTTTTAAACTCTAAGGCATATTTTTGACTATTAGAGTCGTTTCTGATAACTGAAATCATATTTTAGTTAGATTTTATGGTTTAGATTATCAATTTCCGTACATTCGAAGTGTCTTTGGTTATCCTTGTGTTTTTAATATCACAATATGCATTTCTCATATTTTTAAAAAACGCACGTGCGTCTGAGAAGTAACAGTTATGGAGTCGAGTTTTAGTCTATGTTTAGAGGGTATTTCACCATTTCAAAGTCACATACTCATGTTTCACTCAATTGTAACTTTATCCAAATGTGTTACAGGTTTTCGGACTAACTAACCTTGGTGTTAATTGTCACGGGTTGAAACTAGGGTCCGTCCCTTTAAGGTCTCAATGGGCAGGTGTAAGGCCACTACACCCTCTCCTCTCTCACTAACCACTAACCAACTAACAACTAAACCACTGTCCTGGACAGACAGCCCTGATAGCTGAGGTGTGTGCTTAGGACAGCGTGCTTGGACCTTAATTGGATATAAGCACGAAAACACGAAAATGAATGAAATGAAATGATTGTCGAAAACTACCGTAGTAAGAAAACGATGTTTACTGCTAAGAAGGATTATAAAGTAGTACGTTTAATCTCTTGGAAAAGGTAGACCAAGTCGAAATTTATTGAAAATCTTAAATTGGTGTTTTTCAGGAATGTAATTTGTAATATTCCAGAAAAGTAAATTGTCAGCACTCAAAACCGTACCATTGAACTCTATAGAACTGTAAGTTATGTTAGGCTCTAACTACCAACTGCCAGCAGAAAATTGGCCAACTTTCTGCTGCCACGACTTCTACGTCTGTCCAGTTGCTAGTCTGAGCGCTCTTACAACTCGATTATCGTCGTATATAACTCATTAGTTGTTAATCTGAGCGCACCAGTCTTAAGTCTGAAGTTGAGAAAAGTACAACGCAACCGTCGAGTTGGCCAACTTCAGTTGACAGTTGACAGTCTGTTACTAGCATTACTATACCAGTGATTCTAAATTAACACGGCGATTGGTTTAAAGGCATTTGATTGGCTGCTCCGTTGGGATGACGTGCTCGTCAAGGCCAAACATATGACATATAAGTTAACTGTCAGAACAAACGGCGTAAATATGTTTCAATTGGACAATACTTTTATTTGCCATTGTACATAAACTATCTATTACCTGTAGGGTGATTAGTTCCAAATGACTAAACATCTTAACGATCTACCCGATGCAATTTCAATGTGCTTGTTATTAATAATTTAAGCTTACAAAATAGTTTCAACAGACATTATCGCCTGCGCATAGTCAGTCGCCATATGTAAAGCAATTACACAATTTATTCCAACCTGAAATAGTAGCATTATGCATAGCTAAAAACTGAATACAAAGACATTGTAAGCAGTAAAAGTCAATAATGTCTGTAACGTTTAAAGGCATACTGTCACGGATTTAAGGACACCTTATTTCTCTAAAAATAGATAATAAATAAAAATTACATTAATTATTGGAAACCAAATCAAGCTATCGCATCACCTAAACTGAACCATGTTAGAGTAAAATCCATGTCTTCCATCTCGGAAATTTTAGTTTTTGAATTATGGACCATTGCCATAATTCACTTATTTTTATAAACTGTCATTAATAAATGGAGTATGGTGATTATGAAGATGGTTGAATAAAGTACATTTTGGGACAAATCAAATTATTTTTGTTCAGGTAATACTTTGTTAGACCATTAAATAGGTCAGTGGTCTGTGACAATATGCCTTTAAAGGGACATTCCTGGGTTTGCTGCTATTTTTAAGATGTTATCAACTAAGAGAGACTTTTTAACGATTGTAATTACATAAAATATTAGTGGTTGTATATTAAACGTGTTTCTGATCGTTCTAATAGTTGTACTAGGTTAAATTTCATTTTATTTCCTAAAATATATTTTTTATTACGTACGAAAATATTTGAAGACAAAATTCAGTGTGGGCTTGTTATAAATATTAAGACAACCAGAAACACATTGAGTATACAGACACTGGTATTCTAAACAAGAAAATATATTTAATATGCAAGTTTAATCGTAGAACTATTTTATTAGTCGGAATCATCTAACAATGCAGCAAAATCAGAAATGTCCCTTTAAGAATATAATTATATTAATAGGTTGGTAGGTAGATAGGTAGGTACATCCGTTGGGTGGTTGGTTGGTTGGTTGGTTGGTTGGTCGGTTGAGAACTGGGTACATCGATTGGTTGATTGGTAGATGGGTTGATTCAGTGATTGATTCATTGACTGAAGGCTGGTTGACTGATTGGTCGAAATATCGATTAATCGATCGAATGATTTATTGATTGGTTGATTGCTGGCATGCTGGCCTAATTCTTTGATCATTTCATTTCAACTTATTTTCGTGCTTATATCGAATTAAGGTTCAAGCACGGTGTCCTGGACATACATCTCAGCTATCTGGGCTGTCAAACCAGGACAGTGGGTTAGTTGTTAGTTGTTAGTGGTTGGTAAGAGAAACGAGGGTGTAGTGGCCTTACACCTACCCATTGAGTCATTAAAACTCGCTCTGGGTGGGAGCCGGTACCAGGCTGCGAACCCTGTACCTACCAGCATTATGTTGTTTGATCGAACGTGATTTGTTGGTTGGTTGGATAGTTGATTGATTGAATGAATGAATGAATGAATGAATGAATGAATGAATGAATGAAAGAAAAAAGAAAGAAATGTTTTATTTAACAACGCAGTGAACACATTTTATTTACGGTTATATGGCGTCGGACATATGGTTAAGGACCACACAGATATTGAGAGAGGAAACCCGCTGTCGCCACTCCATGGACTACACTTTTCGATAAGCAGCAAGGGATCTTTTATGTGCACCATCCCACAGACAGGGTAGTACATACCACAGGCTTCAATATACCAGTCGTGGTGCACTGGTTGGAACGAGAAATAGTCCAATGGGTTACGTCCCGCCCCTGAATGAATGAAAGAAAGAAAGAAAGAAAGAATGAATGAATGAATGAATGAATGAACGAACGAACGAATGAATGAACGAATGGATGAATGAATTAAGAAATAATGAAGGGAACAAAAAAAAAAAAAAAAAGGACCACCCATACACATTCGGGAATGAGCACTGATCTGCAGCCACTCTTTAGAATGGGCTTGATGTAAAACGTATTTTTCTACTATCGCCCTTGAACTGTGAACGATTGGAAACCCGAACCGCAGTTCACTTTTGTTTTGAAATGTCGGGTCGCTTCCGAGATGTGTTTTGTCTGTAGAGAAAATAACACACGATCGCCGGTAATGCTACTTTAATTGCATGTCCGGTGTGTAATCTACTTGTGAATGGTCCAGGTTCGCATCAGTGGTTTGTTTATTTGTCTTTCGTTTGACACGAAATGGAAAGAAAATGTATAAGAAAGAATTGATGTTTGGTGTTAATTATATGATTATGTTGCTACTTGGGAAAGGGAGAGAGAGATGGGGAGAGGGAATGGAGAGAGAGAGAGAGAGAGAGAGAGAGAGAGAGAGAGGGGGGGGGGGGGGGCGGGTGCGCGCGCGCGTGTGTTAAGAGGGAGAGTTAATGGAGAAAGAGAGAGGAAAAGGAGAAATAGAGGGAGAGAGTAACAGAGAGCGACAGAGACAAAGTGGAGGGAGAAAGGGACACAGAAGAGACAATGAGATAGCGAGGCAAAGAGATAAGCGGGGGTGGAGAGAGAGAGAGAGAGAGAGAGAGAGAGAGAGAGAGAGAGAGAGAGAGAGAGAGAGAGAGAGAGAGAGAGAGACGACGGAGCGTTTCAGTAAAAGTGTCCTGTGTGGCGACATTCATCTATTTGCACACTTATTCCTTCATTCACATTTCAATCCATCATTCATTCATTCATCCTGTAGTCGTTTGTTAATTCACTTGTTCACTCAATCCATTCATTTCTCTCTTTTTCGTTCATTCACGAATCCGTCCACGCATCCATTTATTTTCATTCTTATTGTTTTCATTAATCTATTGAGTTAATTTCGATTACAAAAAAAAACCTTTTCACCTTGATTTCTCTTCTCGCTGGCTGTTGATATCTACCAATATTACCGTCGACTTAACCGGAATCAATTTAGAATTAATCCGATTTTACCCACGAGCTTTCGTTTTAAAGCTATACATCACTAAAAAAAAAAACGTAGACAGATTTTCCGCGTATCACAAAAGGATTACGTTTCCTAATATTAAATTAGTTATTTTTTCGTGATCACCAGTAATAAAATTGCAAAACGGAAAGGTTCGTTTATCTAAACTCGGCGCATGCGCTGTTTTGGGGCTTGGTGATTATTTTCTTGAAATTGACATTCAATACGTCATCAAGTATTGCCAATTGATTGGAAAGGAACGATTACCGTTTAACGATACCTCACGATACTGGTTAGTCATTTAATAGCTATTTGGGTTTCTAATTTTGGTAATTGTAACACTTGGTCTAGCGTGTTAGCGAAAAGAAGAAAGGAATGTGTGGTTAACAACACCTCATCACATCGTTAATCAGCGGCCATTGTTTGTTTGACTTAAGATATAATAAAATTATGTGACATTGAATCCAGAGTGTAAGAGAAGAAAGGAAAGGAATGTGTGTTTAACAACACCCCAGCACACTGTTTAATCAGCGACTATTATATGTCAAACATATGATAAATGTGACATTCAATCTATAGTGTAAGATAAGAAAGGAAAGGAATGTGTATTTAACAACACCCCAGCACATGGTTTAATCAGCGACTGTTATATGTCAAACATATGATAACTGTGACATTTAATCTATAGTGTAAGATTAGAAAGGAAAGGAATGTTAGGTTAACAACACCCCAGCACATTGTTTAATCAGCGGTTATTAGATGTCAAACATATGATAATTGTGACATTCAATCTATAGTATAAGATAAGAAAGGAAAGAAATGTGTGTTTAACAACACCCCAGCACATTGTTTAATCAGCGACTATTAGATGTCAAACATATGATAAACTTTATTTCATTGCATCTAAAATGTGCGTAGAACCACACCACACAAGATACTGCAATTCACTGTAGACTTTCAGAGTTTATAAATATAGTGTATCCCAGGGATCCCAGGGATTACTGAAAATACAAAATAAAACAACTTCACCCATCCTAACCAGAGGCGGGACGTAGCCCAGTGGTAAAGCGTTCGCTTGATGCGCGGTCGGTCAAGGATCGATCCCCGTCGGAGGACCCATTGGGCTATTTCTCGTTCCAGCCAGTGCTCCACAACTGATGTAGCAAAGGCCGTGGTATGTACTATCCTGTCTGTGGAATGGTGCATATAAAACATCCCTTGCTGCTAATCGAAAAGAATAGCCAATGAAGTGGCGACAGCGGGTTTCCTCTCTCAATATCTGTGTGGTCCTTAACCATATGTCTGACGTCATATAACCATAAATAAAATGTGTCGAGTGCGTCGTTAAATAAAAAAAATTCTTCTTTTTCCATCCTAAACGAATGGTACGCCGAAGGCACTCCTCAGTTATTAGTTTCTCGTCCAGACTGATTAAATTTATCATTGTAATGCGACAGTCTAGATGCGTTCTAATCGAACCTGTTTAATGACACCACTAGAGCACATTGGTGTATTAATCATCGACTGTTGGATGTCAAACATTTGGTAATTTTGTCATACAGAGTAAATCATGTTTTGACTTTACTATTGTTTGACACCCAATAGCCGATGTATTTTTCGTGATGAGGTGTCGTTAAACATTCATTCATTCATTCATTCATTCACAGAGGAAACTCGCTACATTTTTTCCACTAGTAGCAATGAATCCCATATACAGGATAGCACGTGCCACGGCCTTTGATATACAAGTCGTGGTGCACTAGCTAGTTCGTTCGTTCGTTCGTTCGTTCTTTCGTTCATTCTTTCATTGATTTATTAATTTAAAGCTCCAGGTACGTTAGTATATATATACAGACTCTAAATGTACTAGAAAACCAAACAAAATGAAGAGGATGGGTAGGGCGAGAGCGAATATCGATTTACTGTGAACATTTTAACAATGCTATAATTAGTCTTTCACGAACGAACGATTAAATGACTTCGGAGGGAATTCGCGAATTACGTTACTGCCTTTGTCTCATTGAGATTAGAGGCACAAATCACAAAACTCTGTGTACACTGTGGAATGGAACCCAATATTCCTGATTGCCCGAATCAGTAACCCGACATAGTGGCCTTAATAATGGACCACGAAACCAGTTATCTTTGACATAATAAAACCTTACGACTACCAGTAATGGACGTGACCTCAAATACCACCCTTGTCATTGCGATATTTGATTTCCAGTGAATTGCGTGTATGGTATTATCACTGCGGGTTCGTCTGATATTAACAAACTTATCAGCTAAGTCATCTTGTAGTTTAGTACCAGCAACGTCTTTGGGGACAAGGTTGCTGGATGTCTTCGCGGATATGATTAGAATGATACATTTCTCTTGATCTGGACCCCGTTTCACGAAGCGATTTTAGCCCTAAGATCACCTTATGTACTTAAGGTGATCGTAGCACTAAGATCGCTTGGAGGAACGGGGCCCTGATTATGGCAGGAAAAGTAGTAAATAAAAATGTACATATATACGTGTTTCATAGTTTCTGAGGTCTCACTACACAGAAAGAAAGAAATGTTTTATTTAACGACGCACTCAACACATTTTATTTACGGTTATATGGCGTCAGACATATGGTTAAGGCCAACACAGAGTTTTGAGAGGAAACCCGCTGTCGCCACTACATGGGCTACTCTTTCCGATTAGGAGCAAGGGATCTTTTATTTGCGCTTCCCAAAGGCAGGATAGCACAAACCATGGCCTTTGTTGAACCAGTTATGGATCACTGGTCGGTGCAAGTGGTTTACACCTACCCATTGAGCCTTGCGGAGCACTCACACAGGGTTTGTAGTCGGTATCTGGATAAAAAATCCCATGCCTCGACTGGGATCTGAACCCAGTACCTACCAACCTGTAGACCGATGGCCTAACCACGACGCCACTGAGGCCGGTCCTTAGAGAGGAAACCCTGCGACATTTTTTTCATTAATAGCAAGGGATATTTTATATGCACCATCCCACAGACAGGATAGCACATACCACGACCTTTGATATACCAGTCGTGGTGCACTGACTGGAACGAGAAATAGCCCAATGGGTCCACCACCAGGGATCGATCCAAGACAGACCGCGCATTAAGCAAGCGCTTTAATACTGAACTACGTCCCCCCCCCCACCCCCCATTGAAATCCATGTGAAATTGCCCAACTTCGAATGAAGATTACTAACAGAATGGGTTCTCATAACGGTTGACAGAACAGAACAGAACAGAACAGAACAGAACAGAACTTTATTATTCTCAAGATCACCATTCATATTCCATTACGAACATATATTACATAAGCATTTATGTTTACTCCAAAATTGAGAACATTTACATATCAGGTGTGTGTGTGTGTGTGTGTGTATGTGTGTGTGTATGTGTCTGAGTGCGTGTGTGTGCGTGTGTGTGTTGTGTGATTTCGTGTGTGTGTTGTGTGTGTTTTGTGTGTCGGTGTGTGTGTTGTGTGGGTACGTGTGTGTGGGTGCTTGTTTTGTGCGTGTGCGTGTGCGTGTGCGTGCGTGTGTGTGTGTGCGTGTGTGTGTATGTGTGCGTGTGCGTGTGTGTGCGTGTGCTATACTACCGCATCTGGCTGTAGTATCAGTATCAGCAGGTGGTCAAGGAACCGATGTAAACCGGCCGCCTGTTCCTCTGTACATCAAAAAGTCAATACACAACATTACAAAAACAAAGTGGCAAAATCCAACCTTAAGGCTTACCATAATATAAAAATAATTTTAACACTTCCGCAGATTACTAGAATTGAATATGTGAACCACACCATATGTCACAGTTTGGAAGCAAGGTACTATGATGAATGAACCCTCACCTAGAAGTAAGAAGACAGATTCAAAGATAATCAATCACAAGAAACAGCTGGAGACAGAAAGTTCCAAAGCAAAATGTTCATTTATGTTTACAGGAAGCGAGCCTTGGCGAATGTGAGACAAAACAACTGTATCTAAAAATATGCGTCATTTAATATGTCTGATTTAAAAAATAAATAAAAAATAAAAAATCGAAGCACAATATTTGTTACACATATCATATCAAATAATAATCATGATAATCGTTTGACGTCACACAACTTGTTTTCAAGCCCGTAGGAACAGGATGGGGTTAGGTCTCACTACACAGATGTCATCTGTCATCTGGCATTGAAACCCACGTTAAATTGCCCAACTTCAAATGAAGATTGCCAATAGAACGGGTTCTCGTTGACACTAACCACATATACCATTGCGAACATACATTATATAAGCATTTATTTTCACTCCATAATTGAGAGCATTTCCTTCTCAGGTTTTTGCTATATCACCACATCTGGCTGTAGTACCGGTCCGAACAGGTGGTTCATTAACTGATTCACTCCGGCTGTCTCTTGCGCTATACATCCATGTCCCAAAAGGTCAATGCACAACATTACAAAATAGCATGTGCAAAATACAGCCAGAAGGCTTACCACTAAACATACATATTGTTTTAATTCTGCACCATTTCCTAGAAGTGAATATGTGAACCATAACTTGTGTCACAATATTAGGAACTATAGTGATGAATGAACTCTCACCCGGAAGTGATCTGTGTAGTGAGACGTTAGTGAGAAGGCCTGTGATTACCTCCCACCCTACCCCCCCCCCCCACACCCATCCCCCCTCCCACACACACACACATAAGGACGAAAATATACGGGTGCGGGGGTGGTTTTTTGTGTTCTATTTTATATACTTAAAGACAAAAATCTGACTGTGCCCTCTTCACTAGATATTATTATCTCTCCCCCCCCCCCCCCCCCCCCCCCACGCCAGTCCAGATATTGTTCCTACGGGCCTAGCCTTGCAATTATTGGCTGAAATGAAGCGCGTGTTTCATGTCAGTTCTGCATGTCAGAACCTTATTATTTCCATTGGCAAATCAAATCCCATTGCTGAAATCTCGTCTATACGGGAAAACAAAGGAAAACCTCCCTCCACATATTTTCAAACGTAGTGTCAATGAACACCATTTAATATCTCTATGAAGCCTTCCATGGTATGTGAAGACTTACAATATGCGGGAGAAGAAATGGAAATGAAACGATTCTGTTACTACAACTGTTTTTGTGTTAAAGAGAAACAGGCCGTATTCAAACCCATCATGGATATTAATAATGCCAGTTACAAACACTCTCCGAGTGGCAGGCAGTTACTCTCCGAATATTAACAACGAGCTTGACAAAACCACACTCGGAGTGCTAACGAAGTAGATACTTTGTTTATAATTATATTCTCCGAACTGAGTAGTGCCTAGTTAGCTATATTCTCCGAATGTTAACGAAGTATTTGGTTACACTCTCCGAATATTAACGAAGCGCTTGTACACCACTCTCCGAGTGTTAACGAAGAAGTGCCTATTAATTCAATCTAATTAAAATTAGCTCCACTATTACATGTGGATCTAAAGACAGCCAGTTGGATCTCATGTCCACCAATCAAAACCTTACTTGCAGAATCCCGCCAGTGATTTAAAACTAACAACACTGCGTAGTCCCCAATGTCAAGGTAACATTTCGTCTGTAAATAATAATTTAAATATTGACCAATCACACTTCGCTGTTTATAACGTTATTTGGGAGCATACAAATTCTAAAAATATCGGGCGAGTCTATTTTAGTGGCCGCAGTACAGCGTACCATACCAATACGTACGGGGTGGGTTATCAGTCTTCAATTTTACATTAAACATTATTTATTTATTTATAAAATTTAAAAAAACTAAATCAGTCTTCAGTTTTACATTACAAATTATTTATTTTATAAAATAAAACATGTTTTAAGGCATTCGTAATTCACACGAGACATGTCGTATACCCTCAGGATAATTCGGAATGTTTTCAAATTATTTTTAAATCACTGGCAGGATTCTGCAAGTAAGGTTTTGATTGGTGGACATGAGCTCCAACTGGCTGTCTTTAGATCCACATGTAATAGTGGAGCTAATTTTAATTAGATTGCTATTAAATGGCTCTATTATCCGAATGTTAACAAAGTGTGTGGTTATAATCTCTAAAATTAAGCTGCTGGAGTTTCGCGTTTCGTACACCGGGTCACGGCCAACCGTGACTTTAGTGTACGGCAACGCGGACTCGCAGAAGAAGAAGGGAAGAGGACGGAGGAAGAGGAAACGTGTGCCAGGGGCGGATCAGGGGGAACAAAACTGGCGGCTCAACCGCCAGCGGTGGTCCCTTTTGCGTCGCCGCCCCCGACTCGACCCAAGACGAAAGGACCAGCTCATCTGGACCCGCCGTCAACACCGAGGGATGCTCTCAACGCGCCGATGTGCGAGACACCCGCAGACGGAACTCCATCTCCCTCTACGTCACGGCCTACACGTAACTGGCCACTGTCACCAGTCTTGCCAGTTCGGAAGGCGGCGGTCCGGGCAGGAACCGTTGCGAAGAGGAAGGCCGTCGCTCAGCCGAGCGACCAGCCTGAAAAGGCAAGGCCTCCACCTTCACAAGCATCGTCCCCCTCCGACTCGGAAGCCGTCTGGAAAGTTCAGATCTGGAAAATCAGGTCCGGCTTTCTGAAGTTCGTGCAGGGGGACACCTCGGATCCGACAACACTGATGGGCGGACTAGTGGAACCAGAGCTACAACAACTGCCTGATGGAAGCGCTTACGAGCTACACACCATCAAGTCTACAGCCGGCAAGACGGGGTTGGTACTAACTCAGCGTCGAGAAGGTCCTGGTTAGAGAGATGGATAGCCACACCATCCACAGGATCGTCAAGGCCCTTTTTCGGCAACGACTACCGGAGTGTCATCACTATCCTCGCCGACCAGAGACGGAAGCACTTCATCCCCGCCTTCGCTGGTTCTCCGCTCATCAGTTCGCCGTAGGCCAACCTCCACACCCTAACGGCCTTAACGAGGCCACTAACGTGGACATATAGATCAGACTTTAAACATTTAGACCTTCGTTCAAAATTTTATGTCAAAATTACTTCTTTTTAAAAAATATTATTAAATAATATTAAATAGTCTCTTCTTTCTCTTATTTATTTTTGGACTGTCCTAAAATGCTCCAAATTATATAAATATTCGGCCGAGTTGTCAATTCTTTTTATTTTTGGCTTGTACCTCTTTTAATTTTTGTATATAATCTATTAACATTTTTTACTAATTGCTATTTTCTAAATTCTGCCCATTTTCAACACTACCCCCCTCCCCCCCCCCCCCCCCCCCCCTCATCCCGAGTCAGGCCACCGATCTTATCGGAGGTCGGACTCGGGATGGACGTGTTCGAAACTCTAGTGGTATATGGGCACATTAAACTAGTTATCATTATCATCATCATCATCTAAAATTAATATTAACGATGTGTTTTACTACAAAACTATCCGTGTGTTCACGAAGTAGCAGAATAAATTCTACGAATGTTGACGAAATGTTTGGCGATACTCTCTGAACATCGGCAGACCTAAAATGGCTCCTGAATTGTTAACAAATAATATGCATTCTAAGATTTAATAATCTGTCTATGACAGGATACTGAAATAAAGAGAAATTTTGGTTAACAACACCTGAGCACATTTAAACTATGTATATATGGTGTTTGAGAGGGGGAGGGAGAGAGAGAGAGAGAGAGAGAGAGAGAGAGAGAGAGAGAGAGAGAGAGAGAGAGAGAGAGAGGGAGGTGGGGGAGACAGACAGACAGACAGACAGAGGGAGAGAGAGACAGATAGAGAGAAAGAGAGAGAGAGAGAGAGAGAGAGAGAGAGAGAGAGAGAGAGAGAGACAGACAGACAGACAGACAGACAGAGAGAGAGACAGACAGACAGAGAGAGACAGACAGAGAGAGACAGTCAGACATACAGAGGAGAGAGAGAGACAGACAGACAGACAGAGGAGAGAGAGAGAGAGAGAGAGAGAGAGAGAGAGAGAAAGAGAGACGGGGAGAAGAAACACTCTTATCGAAGTCACGTCCAGTGGTAAAGCGTTCGCTTCATGCGCGATCGGTCTAGGATCGATCCCCTCGGTAGACCCATTGGACGATTTCTCGTTCCAGCCAGCAGTGCTCCACAGATGGTCTAACAAAAACCGTGGTACATACTGTTCTGTCTGTGGGATAGTGTGTATAAAAGATCACTTGCTGCTAATCGAAACTTAGAGCCCATGGAGTAACGGTAGCGGGTTTCCTCTCGCAATATTTTTGTGGAACATAGCCATAAGTCCCACGCCATATAGCTGTAATTAAAATAACGATTGTGTTGTGTCGTTAAATAAAACATTTCTTTTTTCTTGCTATAACATAATACAAATTAAAATTACTCAATAATATATATCTTGGGCAGGAAATTAGGTGGTGAATAATATATCAGTAAATACAAATTAATTTGCTTCTATCTGATACTTGTCATTGTGATTGAGAAACTAGGTGACGGTATCTTTATGATCAATTCACACCCACAACTGATATCCGACAGGCTGCATGATCAACTCACATTAATAGATATTCACAAGACCATCGACCCCCCACCCCCTCTCTATCAATCTCTCTCTCTCTCTCTCTATCAATCTCTCTCTCTCTCTCTCTCTCTCTCTCTCTCTCTCTCTCTCTCTCTCTCTCTCTCTCTCTCTCTCTCTCTCTCTCTCTCTCTCTCTCTCTCTCTCTCTCTTATCTCCTCTCTCCCTCCGTTTCTCTCTCGTCTCTACACTCTTTTTCACTCCATTCCTCTTTCTCTTTTCATCCCACTATACTTTTTATCGCTCCGTCTTTTTTTCCTGCTCTCTCTCTCTCTCTCTCTCTCTCTCTCTCTCTCTCTCTCTCTCTCTCTCTCTCTCTCTCTCTCTCTATCTCTATCTCTCTCTCTCTCCCCCTCCCTCCCTCACTTCCTCCCCATTCATGGTTTCATCAAATACATCAAAGGTAATATTTTTTGTCCTATCTTGGGGGAAACACACATAAAAGACCCCTCACTACTTATTGAATTGAGTAGACATCCTTGAGGCGAGGGTTTCTTCTCTTCTCTCCCATAGGCTGTGTCAAAATTACCATGTGTCTGCTTCCTAGCAGCCATTTGATAGACTTGTTCATTATCAGAAGTGGGCGAAGCAAAACACACGCTTTTTTTCCCTCCATATTGATGTTGACAAATTAAAGCTAGGCGATCATCGATTTTATGGCATTTCGATACTTATCATCTGGTCTGCAAGATGGCAAGTCAGGCAGTCATTCAGTCTCGTTTATATCCGTGCTTATAATCCAAATAAGGTTCAAGCATGCTATTCTGGACACTAAAATCGGTTATCCTGACGGTCTTCTCAGGACAGGAGATACTATATTGTTAATTATTAACTTTCAGTTATAGAGAAGTGAGCTTGTTCGGTGCTTTTTTTGTGTGTGTGTGTGTTTTATTAACTCTTCATCTCTTTGCTGAACTGTTTGCTGGTTTTGATAGGAATCCGGTGGGGTGATGCGCACTCAGTACCTATTATATCAAAAACCTATGGTTATACCACTGTACATCTAAGTCGAGCCAAGTCGGTCTAAGAAGCATTCAATAAGTGCACGGACTCGTAAGTATGTTCTTTGTTGTGAAGTACCGCAATGCAACATAACGAATTACCAACTCATTAACGGTGTCTTTGAGCGAAATGCTATAATTATCTATATTAGCGTGTATATAAAGAAAAAATATATATAGGTAAATTGCAATCCTAGCTCCGTATTATAATTTTAAGCCCTTTTTCGCGTTTTGTTAGTGATTTTTTTTTCTTTTTTAGATATGCATTAAGAATACTGTACTCTTAAGTTTCGTGGCTTTAATGAATATATATTTTAAAAATAAGTATTCGGGCAGTAGGATATAGGTCAATCGAAAATAAACAAGGAGCCTAATTCACTAAACTCTCGCAATTTTGTTTTGTTGTCTAACAGAGCCTAAGAGACCTTTGTGAATTAAGCTTCGGACGTTGTCGAGGTTAAGCCATCAGACATAAAGCTGGTAGGTACATGGTTCGCAGCCCGGGACCGGCTCCCACCCAGAGCTGGACAGACAGCAGAGATAGCTGAGGTGTGTGCGCAGGACTGCGTGCTTGCACCTTAATTGTAAATAAGCACAAAAGTAAGTTGAAATGAAATTTTTAACAAAATGCAAATAAACAATTCTTTTGGGTTTTTTTTGCAATATCCACTGTTCTCTTTAAAGTTTTTTTTTTTTAAGTAGCAATCTTCTGCTTAAACTTTTATAATCTTTTAAATAAAAATAAATTTTAAGCCACCCAGATCTTATTAAACTACTGCCAGCGCTAGAAAGATAATCCATTCCAACAAAATGAATCAAAACGAGGGATTGCATAGATTCAATATGGTATACAAGAGAAAAGAAAAAGTATTTTACTTAAAGTTAAAATTTATTTAACGACCATTAGAAAGAAAGAAAGAAATGTTTTATTTAATGACGCACTCAACACATTTTATTTACGGTTATATGGCGTCAGACATGGTTAAGGACCGCACAGATTTTGAGAGGAAACCCGCTGTCGTCACTACATGGGCTACTATTTCCGATTAGCAGCAAGGGATCTTTTATTTGCGCTTCCCACAGGCAGGATAGCGCAAACCATGGCCTTTTTTTAACCAGTTATGGATCACTGGTCGGTGCAAGTGGTTTACACCTACCCATTGAGCCTTGCGGAGCACTCACTGAGGGTTTGGAGTCGGTATCTGGATTAAAAATCCCATGCCTCGACTGGGATCCGAACCCAGTACCTACCAACCTGTAGACCGATGACCTAACCACGACGCCACCGAGGCCGGTAAACGACCATTAGAGCACATTGATAAATTAATCGGGGCGCGATTTAGCTCAGTCGGTTAAGTGCTCGCTTGAGATGCTTGCGTCGCAGGATCGAACCACCTTGATGGATCCATTCAACTGATTGGGATTTTTTCTCGTTCCAACCAGTGCACCACAACTGGACAAAGGCCGTAGAATGTGCTTTTCTGTCTGTGGGAAAGTGCATATAAAAGATCCCTTGCTGCATTAAAAAAAAAATGTAGTGGGTTTCCTCTGATGACTACGAGACAGAATTACCAAATGGTTGACATCCAATAGCCGATGATTAAGTAATCAATGTGCTCCAGTGGTGTCGTTAAACAAAACAAAACAAAAGTGATCAATTAATCATCGGCTATTGACTGTCTCACATTTGGTAATACTGACATGTAGTCATCAGGAGAAACCTGCTACATTTTCACTCTAAAATAAGCCATTATATATGCATTTTGCCACAGACAGGGCATAACATACCACGGCTTTCGATACACCAGCCGTTGGGCACTGCTACGGACGATGAAAATCTCCACCGAGGTGATTCCGTCTATCTACCCAAGCACTTGAAAATAAAAGTTGTGATCTGTTGTATTGTATTTAAATAAAAAATAAAAAAGTCCATGAGACCTTTCATTCATCCAATCAGCTTGCCGAATTCGAGATAATTATTCACAGAAGAAAGGTCGGGTGGACTAAACTGCTACTTGGTGAAGGTTATCTTAAAGAAACTCTTGAGTTTGATGTAAGACGTAAAAACACAATGGGGGCGGGCCGTAGCCCTGTGGTAAAGTGTTCGCTTGATCCGTGGTCGGTGTGGGATCGATCCCCGTCGATGGGCCCGTTGGGCTATTTCTCGCTCCAGCCAGTGCACAACGACTGATATATCAAAGGCCGTGGTATGTGTTATCTTGTCTGTGGGATGCTGTATATAAAACATCTCTTGTTGCTAATCGAAAAAAAAAAAGAAAAAAAAGAAGGCCGGTCCCTGTGTCCAGTATAGACGTGCGCTACAACAGCTTGCTCTGAATGTGCACGTAAAATCCATTTTTAGCCTAATCGAAAAGAGTAGCTCATGAAGTGGCGACAGCGGGTTTCCTCTCTCAATAGCTGTGTGGTTCTTAACCCTATGTCCGACGTCATATAACCGTAAATAAAATGAGTTGAGTGCGTCGTTAAATAAAGCATTCCCTTCCTTCCTAAAAACACAAAATACACATTATATATTTTTCTTCTTTAAAATATCAATATCTGAAAATATAATGTTTTTTTTTTTTATATCCCTAAACTTTGTAGTTGTCCACACAGGATTTTACCTCCAGATAATTTCGTATGTACGAAAAAAAGACGACAAAAGACGAAAAAAAAGATAATAGATAGACGTTTCAGCTTTTACTGACATTAGAACGATTCAGGAGCACACTGGATACACATACCAGGTCCGTAGAAACCAAGAAGGGGGCCAGGGGGCTAGATCGGGTGTCTGCCCCCCCCCCTCCCCCCGCCAACTCGAGGAGGAAAATGTACGGTGTTTGTTTGTTGTTTTTTTTTTTTTGTCCTACTGTATATAAATAAAATCTGGATTGTGCCCACTCCCACTAGAGATGTATCCCCTCCACCCGAGATTGCTCCCCCCCCCCCCCACACTTTATTTTCGTGGTTATATCCAAGCACGCTGTTCTGGGAACACCCTCCGCTAGCTGGTCTGTCTGTCCAGGACAGTGGGTTAGTCGTTAGTTGGTTAGTGGTTACTCAGAGAGAACTGGGTGTAGAGGTCTTACACCTACCCATTGAGTCGTTAAAACTCGCTCTGGGCGGGAGCCGGTACCGCGCTGCGAACCCAGTACCTACCAGCCTTATGTCTGATGGCTTAATCATGACACCACCGAGGCCGGTGTGCCAACACACACACACACACACACACACACACACACACACACACACACTCTCTCTCTCTCTCTCTCTCTCTCTCTCTCTCTCTCTCTCTCTCTCTCTCTCTCTCTCTCTCTCTCTCTCTCTCTCTCGGTATCGTTCCTACGGGCCTAGATACACTGATATTCTGAATTATAAATAAAATGCATTTTAATGTGTAATTTCAGTCGTTAACAAGGCTCTGTTAGTCAGAAAGTATCTTTAAATCTATATAATTATATTACAAATGCTGTTGACGAAATTCCCTGCAGGCGAAAGACAACAGAAGTGATTAAAGCGAACCGAAGACAGACTAAGCAAACATACAAAGACGACAGGCGTGTAACTATCGATTGATTAAACAACGTGTTGATTTGACTTTAGACAAGTTTTCCTTTCCTAGTTTAGATTTAGATCAGGAAACAATTTTGAAGGGTCGTACCTAGTTTAAAATAAGTGGCGGTGACAGAACAAAACGAATATGGGAAGAGTAATAGAGAATGATGTCCAGGTAGACCCAAAAAAATAATAAAGTTTTGTTTAACGACACCACTAGAGCACATTGATTTATTAATCAATATTTTTACCAAGGGATCTTTTATATGCACCATCCCACAAATAGGATAGCACATACCACGGCCTTTGATATTCCAGTCGTGGTGCATTGGCTAGAACGAGAAGTAGCCCAATGGGCCCACCGACGTGGATCGATCCTAGACCGGCCGCGCATCACGCGTGCGCTCTACCACTGGGCTACGTTTCGCCACTTTAACAAACAAACAAAGAAACAAACATAAGCAAAACATAAGCAAATACAAAAAAAAAGGACACACAAAAAAACACGAATAAAAGACAAAAACTACAACACAATAATAATAAACAAACAACCAATAAAACCAACCAAAAAACAACCAAATGAGCATACAAACAAACAACAACAACAAAAGCCACAAACAAACAAAAAAAAACAAAAAAACGCTTTTCATATTTTTCCAGGGTGTAACTCTCTTCCCCCGCCCTTTACACCCCCTCTAGGCGCCGCCCTGGTTTGACGATTGACAGTTGACTTCATGATGGCAATCTGTGGAAATGTGTCAATATTTTCTTACTCTCTGCCGTTTCCGTTTCCTCTATCGACCATCATTAGCACTGTATGGTCCGTTGTTGCGCTACATAAATTGGTACTCTTTCGGCTCGAGATTGCGGGTTTTTTTTTACATACATTCAATGGTGCGTTAATTTACGATAATAATGCTTTGTTGAAACCATTTAATAATTGGTACATAAATGTAGTCTTATGAAAAGCACTATCAAAATGAAATGTTTAATCTGCGTTTCTCTTAATATTGACGTTTATAAATGTTTCTACCGCAAAATAACTTAAATTAACATTGACAAAATTAGGAGTGTTTGATATAGTTGGTACCAATCAGAAAGAAAGAAATATTTTATTTAAACGTGCATTGTCTGGAATATTTATATTATTTAAGCATTTAGAACAGAAAATCCCATTACGTTTGGTGCATATAAGACGCCGCACTCCGAATTGGTTTCACTACACTGGCTTTTCTAAGTTAAAAATAAACCCACTATTTTGAAAGTGGGACACTTTTGCCGGGCTCCCTCTGGGCTAAAAATAGTATGGTACGGCTATTGTTGCATTACAAAAACCGAGCGGATTCTAGCAGTCAATTCCTAGCAGCCAATTACGCTAGCAGCCAATTTCAGCAGACCCTCATGGCGACGTTCTAAACACCGGACTCATACGCCTTTCGATTGTTACCTGTATTTCACACACTTTTAAACAAACTGTTATGCTAATTTTTATTATTCACTACAACTTAAGAATTTTAGAGTTTTAAAGAGTATCTTTATATAATAACAACACAAAAACAAAATAACAACCAAGACTCATTTTCACAGTCTTATT